>NW_015173720.1:123711-144291 GCF_001447785.1 Gekko japonicus | reverse complement strand
TGGCAGAATTCAGATCATCCTGTGACTCCAGGGATGGCACTTTGCAGAGCCAGCCACCACAAAAGCAGAGATGCAACAAGCATCATACGTCTTGACAGATGGCAAGAGACCATGACTCTTCAGGCAATGCCATGAGGTCCTGTGAATCATCCTCTGAGGAAGAATCTATGCACACAGCTGGGAGTTATTGGGTCATGGTTGCACATGTTCCAAGTTTGCCAGCATGGGTGTTAAGGTGCAGGGGAGGGTAAAGGCCGACCCAGGATTGGTCTGGAGGTCAGAACAACTAGATGCTGCCAAGGCTTCTGCAGCCTACAGTTATTTCAGGGATGCCCCCTGGGCATCCACCTCCCCTGTATGACCTGAAAGCACATCCTGGATGGTTATTATGTAGATGTGTTTTCCTTACTTAGGTCAAAAGTGGATGAGGGCAAATGGGGACCCCACCCTGATAAGAAGTGTGGCACCCAAGAGTTAGCCAACCACACTTCCTTAAATTGGATGTCTGGCTATGCAGTTTTTATGGGGGTAGTCTTATCAGCCTCCCGGAGTGGGGCTGGCAGTTAATGAACCACATGTCTAATGTGCTAAGGGCTCATACCTCGGCGGGTGAGTCTGCAATAATTGATTATGGTGGGGACACTTGCAGATGGGCCTCCCATAGTGAGGTTTCCACGTGGGACCTCATTAATGATAAAATCCCTTTTCATATCACTTTCACCAGTACCAGAGTTGCCACAGATTGTAGTAACCTCATGCCTAATGCTGCCATTTGAAAAGTAGCCAAGGAATATGCTGAGAGTTCGACCAGATGGGCCACTGGCCTGATCCAACATGGTTTCACTTATTAACATCTTAGTCTTCCTTGGGCTGTGGCTCAGGGGCAGAGCATCTTTTATGGCATAGAGAACATCCCGGGTTCAATCCTGGCATCTCCAGATAAAACAGCAGCTGCCAGTCTGAATAGACAATACTGACCTCAGTGGACTAATAACTGGATTCTGTATGAGGTAGCTTCATGTGTGTATTCAGTTTCCATAGGAAAATTGGGGAGGGTGGGATACTCTAGCCCCGCTGGGTTTTTGCTAACACATGCTATCCCAACTAGATGCTTTTATTTGCTTTAGGCTGGTCCTGCATTGGTCAGGGGGTTGGACTAGATGGTCATTTTTCTAGGGAGCTACGGCTGATTAAAAAAAACCCATTACCTCAGCAGAGGCCTAGTACTACTCTTCCGTTAAGTGTCAAAGCCTGCTGAAACTAAGGAGTTCATATCTGTTGTTTGCATGTTTGGCTTAAGACCTTGGGTCAATGAAGCTAATAAATGAAATGGAATGGAGTTCATATCTGAGAGGGATAATACGTATGGTTACCATACTTGTCCTGAATTCTCAGAGAATTAAGTAAAACTTGTTTTACAAGATATGAGGGAAGCTGATTGTGCTCATGTAGTCTGCTGCAGTGGCCTGACAAAGACTAATAACGAGGTTTGGATTTATACCCTGCCCTTCACTTGGAGTCTCAGAGCAGTTTACAATCTCCTTCTCTTCCTCTCCCCACAACAGACACCCTGTGGGACTGAGAGGCCTCTAAGAGAACTGCTCTGATAGAGCTGTGACTGGCCCAAGGCCACCCAGCTGGATGCATATGGAGGAGTGGGGAATCAAACCCAGTTCTCAAATTAGAGTCCACCACTCTTAACCACTGCACCAAACTGGCTTAGGAGGACAGGGTTTAGAAGCACACACCAGTGACGAGGTGGCGTAGACACCAATTTAAAAATTGGTGGGTGCATGGGGGGGGGGACCAGAAGGTAGCCTCGCCTAGTATGCAGAAAAAACTGGCACTGGCCCTGCCAGTAACCTGTGCCAAAGTAACTTTGATTGTGACGTGACACCATAACTACATTGACAGACATTTGGATATTTTTCACATCTATAGCTTGCTTCCAGGTGTGTGGACAGTCAGTCAATTTTCTCTTTGATATGGTCCTGATATTTGAATTCCAATGCTGCTATTAGAACTCTGCCATTACCATCAAGACTATCCTATTATTACATCTAAAGCACATAAGTTTTCAGCCACTCATTCCTATGTAGGAATGAAACAAATTCCAATGTAAAAGGAATTCAGGTCATACCACTTACGTCTGGAGGCTTTCAGAGATGTTCACTCAGCATAAAGTGAGACCAATCACTTTACTAAGCCTTCCCATCCCATAGTAGAAACCTGTGTGAAAATAATTTGGATTCACTATTTCTCAGCTAAAACGTTCACACACAATCTGAGACTTTACACCACCTTTCATGGTCCCATGTTATGCTAGAAAATCAAGTGGCAAACCTAATCTGCCATCTGATGGACAAAGGCATAAAATTCTGAACAATAGTTAACCACCATACTGTGGTAGGAGACAAAAAGATAATATGTGATCACGGAATAGGAAAGAGAGGAGAAGGAGAAGAACTGTTTTGGGAGAGGCATTTGCCAAAGTAGGCAGAAGAAATACTGCAGTACTAGGTTTAGATAAGCTACAACTTTATTAAGGAACATGAACGAAATGATTAACCCAAATGAGGCCAATGCAGAGGCCATTTCTTTCAAATGTCAGGATGCCTAATCGAGCCAATACATCTTCAGTCAGTTGTGTGCTCATACTGTGCCTTTTTTGAAGTCTAACTCTTCCACTTAGAGGTGTGAAGAATGTGTGGCTATATCGCATGGCAATTGACCAAATGGTCAGCCATCTGGCTGGCAACAGGAAACAAGGTATCAGAAGACATTCCAGGGGGGAGGCAGGGGTTTATAGGAATAAATATTTCTATACAGCTCCCTCTAGTGGCCACTTTGATCTTTCATAGGTGTTTCTCCTTTTTTTACAAGCAGCTCATAAAAAAGGAGCAATACCTATGAAAGATCAAAGCGACCACTAGAGGGAGCAAAACGCCTGTAGAAAAGGGGGGAAAGACACTATGGGCACATAACTGACCGAAATAACATGTGTGGGAAAAACTTTATGTCTGGTAAAAGAAAAACGCTTTTGCTTTACAGTTAGATGGTCAAGAAGGGTCAGGCTATAAAAACATTTTGTTCAGCTACTCAGTTACTGGCATTTTTTTCCAATTACCTTGTGGGTTTCACACTGGCAGTTCAATTAAACCATCTGCGTGGACCAATATGCTGGAACTGTGATATGTTTCTAGAGAATATTTGCCAAGAAAGAAAGAGGGCCAGTGGTGCCTTGACTGCATCATGCCTTAAAGCATAAAACTCTGTATGTTTACTAGGAAGCAAGTCTTTTCCCAAGTAGAGAGTACATGGGACTGCAGTCCTAGGGAGTTTTTATTACATTTCTATACAATGAAAGACAATAGAAAAATTTAAAAATCCCCAAACATTTCAATGGATTCAACACATAAACAGAGCTTTGTGTATACAGGGCTATTTTTGGGCAGGAACGCACAGGAACAGAGTTTCGGCTGCCTTCCAAGTTGGCCATGCCCAACAGGAATGCATTAGCATAATAGGCCACACCCAACAGCAGAAACTCATTAGGATTGGCTACATTAGGGGTGTGTGGCCTAACATGTAAAGGAGTTCCTGCTAAAAAAAAGCCCTGGGTTTGGACAACAAACAAGGTAAACAGAATAAGAAGCAAAAGGTGGGTGTGGCTGGATGAGCACACTTCTGGTAACATGGGGGTGTGGCCTAATATGCCAATGAGCTGTGCTATCAGGGGTGTGGCCTAATAGGCTAATGAGTTTCTGCTGTTGGGTGTGGCCTATTATGCTAATGAGTTCCTGCTGGGGGTTTTCTACAAAAAAAGCCCTGGTGTATCATATGCAATGGTCACCTCTAGGTTAGACTACTGTAACTCACTCTACATGGGCCTGGCCTTGAAGCTGACCTGGAGGTTACAACTGGTCCAGAATGCGGTGACTTGGGTTCTTACGGGAAACAGTTAGCAGTGCACATACAACCTGTGCTTTGCCAGCTGCATTGGCTCCAGACTGAGTACCGAGTCAGATTCAAGGTTCTGGTTTTCAACTTTAAGACCCTGAATGGTCAGGGACCAATGTACCTTCAGGACTGCCTCTCCTGGTATGTCCCCCAGAAAGAGTTGCACTCAGGCAAAAGGAAAAAAAATCTGCTGGAGGTCCCAGGCCCAAAGAGTGCCCGGCTGTCCTCAACTAGAACCAGGGCTTTCATTGTCCTGGCTCTGACCTAGTGGAACTCTTTGCCAATTGACATCTGGGCTCTACAGAATCTACTACAATTCCGCAGGTCCTGTAAGGCAGAGATGTTCCGCCAGGCATATGGTTAAGGCCAGCAGCAGTATGGTTAGTCCTCCCCTCTCCCCTCCCTCCCCTGTTGATTGGGGCTAGGAAACCTGTAAATTATGGTGCCTTAGGATTCAGGGGAGAGCTGCGGTGGCTCAAGTGGTTAAGACGCTGAACTGCAGGCTGTGGGAAGGTCAGTAGTTCAGCAGTTCAAGACCCGGGTGCCGCAAGACGGGGTGAGCTCCTGTCTCTAGTTCCAGCTCCTGCCAACCTAGCAGTTTGAAAGCAAGAAATTGCAAGTAGATAAATAGGTACCACTTCGGTGGGAAGGTAACAGCGTTCCGTGCGCCTTGGTGTTTAGTCATGCCGGCCACATGACCACGGAAATGTCTTCGGACAGCGCTGGCTCTTCGGCTTTGAAACGGAGATGAGCACTGCAACCTTAGAGTCGGATTCGACTGGCTTTCGAGCAAGGGAACCTTTACCTTTACCTTTAGGATTCAGAACCTTGTTGTTGCATAGTTCTTAATTTTAACAGTTTAAATTATTATATATTTGCTTTTAACCTATTGTACACTGCCCTGAGCCTGCCTCGTGAGGGCAGTATAAAAATCTTAACAACAACAACAATAATAATATCTGATTACTTGGAGATTCCTTATAAATGGAATCAGTGTATACAGGAATCAAGCACGGAAGGGAGGGAAGAAGTACATTTTGCTGGGTTCTGAGGCTTCAGCCATCAACCCAATACCATGGTATGGTCTACTTATGGCATTTTGGAACTAAAATAGATCATTTTATTTCATGACTCATGAGGTTATATTTATGGGATATAAGGAAGAGAAACAAATAAAGTTTGTACCAGCACCAGACATAGGAACTTCGGGGATGCATCAGAAATTTCTTCTTACAGAAGAGATTTTCATTGGAGCAGCATGCATGTCCTGGCTCCCCCCTCCCACTGTGCCCCAAAACGCTTTCTGTAATTCTGGGGGGACAGAAGATAACCTGAGGAGAGAGTCGAACGTCTGCCACAGGAAGTGGGAATTGCGGGAAATTGCCTTCTGACTGTAAACAGAAAACATCCGCTGGGTACAATATTTGTTCTCTGAGGTCACATATGCTGCTCAGAGCTCCTTGGAAGAAGTATGGATCAAAAATGTGATTAAATTAAATCAAATATTTTCAAATCACTACATAGTTGGAGTTCTTCTTGGCAAAGTTTAATTTTACAGACATTGTTGATACATAGATGATAACTTTTTCAGCTTGATGCAGTTTCATTCATTAACTCTATGTAAAAGGGCTAAGAGAGGCACTAGTATGGTAAAGAGAGGCAGGACTGGGGGAAAAACTTGTCATAGTTGTAAGTACTCAATATGGCACCAACAGACAGTGCTGTTAAAATTCACATTTGTGTTATTATAAAGCTTTCCAGGATAAAAAGACAAACCTATACAATTTTTATACCTATACAACAAAGCCAGAAGGAGAACAGAAATCCACTGACATTTCCCCCCTTTGCTCATCCACCAGATAACAGATTATTTACATTTACCCCACAGAAACTTTCCAGGGTGGAGATGGGGGGGGGGTAAAAAATGGAATTCAATGATATTGGAGGAAATGGATTTTTCTTTCTGACCATATCACCATCTAATAATGCCAAAGAAATAAGATAGTGGGTGGGAAATGAACAGTGAAGGACCCTGGATTTCATTTACTGTCACAAAAATGTTTTCTGTTTGAGGCCTAATATTTATCTGCTTTGTCCCTGACAAATCCAGTAGAACTACAGTAGGGCAGATGCTTTTTTAATGCATACATATTCAATACCAGATGCAATAAAGTATTAGAAACAATCAGCATGAAGAAAGTTCAGCACATACAGATATCTCTGAAACTCAGTTAATCAAGATGTCAAAGTAACTAAAACAGTTTTACAGATTTTTATTGAAAATAAATCACTTTAGCATATATTGCAATGTATATCATTGTTTCCTCCTAGCATCTGACTATTCATCCACTTGAATTTTTTTCCAAAGAGTATCTCCTGCCCTCTTTAGTCCACTTTTTATAACTACATTTACAAAGGAAATTGAATATAAACATCACTTCCAGTCTGGCTTCTACTATTGCTCTATGGGAAAAAGGGGGGAGAGAGAGCACCCATTATTAGCCTATTCTGACAAGAAAACTTGACAGGAAACAGAGCAGGAAATTATATAATGATTCCAGAATTGTATATTTCCCCTATGGCCAGCTGTTTGTTGGATACCTTTACCGTGAACTAGGAAATTCTGAGATTCTGCTGAGTCTCAAAAGATTTGACTTCAGAAAGAAGTGTCCTCATAGGAAAATATCAAAACATTCTAAAATTGCAGGTGAGTTGATTAAAATTAACAAAATGGGAAAGTTCTAAGTAGACAATCCACAGAGACAATTTTTCTATAATCACTTTTAGCTCAGTAATTTAGTACTTTCTTTTCAAGGACTTGGACTGAAGTAGAAGCTAACAAAACTAGAAGCTGACAACTAAATTAGTTCAAAACAATAAATGAAATGCATCCCCTATCCCCAGTTTTGTCTCTCATTGCCCTTTTTGGGTTGCAGTTAAAGCAGAAGGCATACCTGGAAGAATTTCCTTCAGGATTGAAACTCTAGTACTAGCAACCACTTTCATCAGACAGCTGATCTCTTGAACAGTCTCCACAGCATTTCTTTCTCACTCATGTGAGGTTATAGCATTTCTTTCTCACCTTCAACAGGTTATATAGTCATTTCTCTTATAATCCTCTTCTCCTTCCTTTAGAGATGTTAGACCACAACTATTTATTTCCAGAACAGCTGAACAATCCACAGGATAATAACTAGATAATTCATCTGGACATGGAAAAGCAAACAAGACAGTATAGAAGATAGATAGGCTAGAAACACTATGTAAAATTATTGGTGAGCTAAGCCCTTCTTGTCCTATCAAAGAATATATCATTACTGAAAGCAGATGTGAATTTCCGTATTCACGTAGGAGTTTCTTATTTGCAGTAATCAAAAGGTATCAATAATGTCTTTGCATTTTTTTTAAAAAAATGTGTGAAGATGGAGACAAAACACAAAGGACTTCCTTCTGGCTCACTGTCATGGCTGCCATCTCTTCCTCCAGCTGGAGAAAGCCAAATACATTGCCTCATAGCTGAGCGCTTGGGATAGAAGTGATGCAGTTTCCTCCTGTGACAGATTCCTGACGGTGGGGTGGCTTCCTAGTATTTCTCCTGGAGGAGGTAAAAGTAGAAGTGAGAGTGAGGTGAGAAATGGGTGAATATAGGGGAGACTGACAGCTTGAAGCAGAGTTGGTATCCTTGTCTATCACTTCCATTACAAAACTGGGTTCCGCAGCTGAAGAGTGTGCCATGTCCTTTTTTCCGTATTATCTTTGTCTTCACACAAGTGGATCAAAACATATGCTTTATCTTGGCTCAGTTAATCTTGAGGAGACTTGGGCAATTTTTATCTTATCTATCGCAAGGTTTTCAGATCTGTCTTAGCACATGTGATCTCTGTTGTCAATGCAAGCTGAATTTCCTACATGCTTTCTTTCAAAGAATTTCAAATGACTTGTTCTCTATTCCCCCTTGGGAGTTTCTCTTGTGCACACCCCCATGAGCCATGGCTTAAAAGCTACACTCAGACCTTTCATTAATAACTGGAAAGTACTTTAAAGATGAAAACAGCTGCACAATATACATTCTAAGTGGCAGTACTCTTTACATAAGGACTCATTGGGTCTTAATGAGCTACTTATATCACATAAGAAACAATGTTAGAACTAGTTATACGTATGCATGCTCAGACAGTCTGATCATGCTAATGGGTCACAAGCAGAGAACCAATCATCCAGTGAGCTGTTCTGATGAATCTGAGTGAATTTAAATATGTCTGGATCCCCCCCCCACAATTAAACTTCACTGCTATTGCCACCCATCTTCCACCCATTTGCCACTTCTTCCAGGTTTTTTTGGGGGGAAAATACATACTATTTTTTTAAAAAAGTTTGAGACTTTCAAGTTGAGACTTACTACTTGGTGCTCCAGTGTCTGCTTATTAACCTAGCTATTTTTATGATTTGCTCTTGCAATCACTCCTAAATAGATTCCACTGAGCTCACAGGAGCAAAAAGTAGGCAGTGCATTTTATCTGCGATCAGGTGCAAAAAGAGGATGAACGACAAGTGATTCCATACTTTATTTCAGTCCATTTCATGGCCTGAACAGCCATGACTCCAGGGCATGCTGCCTCTTCTTTAGTAAATGAGAGGATTTAGTTCTTGAACTGGGCAAAAGAAGCCATAAGTGATGAATGATCAATAAGTTGTTGTGCAGAAAAAAAAGCTGCTCTGTGTGGTACTGTGCTCATGATGAACTTTGTTAGAGAACAGTGAGTTTGTCTCACATGTAATTGAGGGAATCCAAACAAGGTATGTTCAGGGATATGATCACTTCAAGATTCTCTCAGCATGCCAAATTATAGCTACATTGTACAACTTCTGAAAAGGCATCCTACTGTTCTTCAAGGACTTAACATTCCATCCACCCCTTAAAAAATTTAGTAAAGCAGACTTATACAATGAACACAGTTGAGTTGGCAAGGGAGTGTTCACAGACTTGAACTGTAACTAGCATTGTTTTGTAGCCATTTCACAGGTAAGCTCTGATCTATTGAGGCCTTTCTCTGAATATATGCCATACTCTAGCTTCTGTAGCCAGTTCAACCCAGAGACAGAGGGCTGGATGGAAGCCTGCATTCTGGACAATATGTGTGCATTTGTGAACTGTCTGGTTTTCATAAACTAACAAGGAGCTGTGTTATTTTACTTGATTACTTAATTTTGATGCTGCAACCCGACATAATGGGAAAGCATGCTAGCTGTGATCCTCCACATATGCGAACAGGTCAACATACATGTTTTCCAGTTTCAGTATGCCTGACTGTATACTCCCAAAATTCTGGGTATCTGATTAAACATCCTGAAGCTTGAAAATACACACATTGTCCTGTTTGCACAAAATCATAACTGTGCACACTGAGGGGATTGAACATAGCATGATGACCAAAACTTTAACAACTAAACAGGCTCTTGAATCAACTTGTAAGGGAAGAAAGGCAAGATTCTGTAAATAAAATAAACTTAAACTAAAAGAAATTCAAATTGTTGCATGCACACGCACACAAACAGGCATACGGTCAATGCACTTGAGTACAAGTTTTTGAAATGAGAAGGAGGCATAATACTCTTTTATTAACTTACTTCAATCAATTAAAACCTTGTAGACTGCAAAGTTACAAAACACCGTAAACAACCAAATTGATAAACTATAGAGACTCTAGCTCAGTCATAACTTACATTCTTGGCAAGGGACTTGCTGGTGTAAAATGATAAGAATTTTAAAGAACTGTCTGTACTGAAACATACCACAGAAGGGATACATAATATCATAGCACATGTTCTTAGATATTTTAGTAATTACTGGAAAGATAATTAAATGCCATTTTAATGCATGGCTCTGCTGAATTGCCCTAGATTTTGTAATATAGCAACTAAGGATTTACTTTTAGTGAAGGACAAATTGTCTAATGTACCTGTGATACGGCCAATAATACAGATTACCACCCTTTAAAAAACAAAACATAGGATTGGATACTAAAAAACTGTGAACTGTATTCATGAAAGTTAATAGCAGAGTAACACTGAATTTTCTGTATTGTAATCAATGCCATACTCAGCTACTTTTAAATCTAGAAGTTTGATTGATATCGTATTTAAACAGTACAATACTAAGTAATTTCATATATAACACATCCCACCAAGGACTGCAAAAAATATCTAAAAGAAGGAAACAGAAAAGGTTATTTCTATAGTTAGCTCTACAAAAATAAAGGTTCTTTTGAAACAGGAATATACTAGATGAAATGAAGCTAAGCAAAAAATTTTTTAAAGGTATTTGCAATTTTTCTCTTTTTCTCTCATGTATCTTTTTCCTCATTGAATTTATAACTGTTTTTTTATTTTTAAAACACACACATAAAGCAGTATATTAAAGTGTGCATCTACTTATAAACTGCCTTACAATCACACATGCGCACACACACAAACAACCTAAGGGCTTCGTTTGTCATTGGGCTGGCTATAAAACACAGGTGTTATGGATGTTGTTTAAAATATATACTGAAATAATATAAGGCTCTAATATGGTGCTTAAATGCATCTTGTAAAAAAAGATTGTGCATAAAATTTGTCACTATCAGCACTTTTCAATTTTATTTCAATGCTCTTCTCCTGGTTTGCTCTGCTTTTTTGCATGTTTAATTGCTCCTTCTTCTTTAATACTAAAATTAAGTGAATATTGTATGTTACATTTCCCCCTGAAAAGAGCCTCATTAAGCCTAAGGTGAAGAACCTGCCCCCCCATCTCTTGTTATTGACTGAAATAAAGATGAGTTATGAACTCAGTTATAAAATAAAGCACAAATTAAAAGCTACTGCTTGTAGACCCTCAGAAAATTTTTGCTTCTGCTATCTTGGAAATGAAACTCCTCATGCTGTGCTTCAATATATAGATCAGAAGCATCTCTTTTAAACTTGTGGCCTAAATTGATTTTCTCTTTGTTTAAGAAAGGGTTAAGTCTAAGAAGCAAGGGGGGGAGAAATTAACTAAAGTAAGGCCCTTGTGATACAGTGACACTTGCTCTATGCTCTTACAGAGAAAAACACGATGATAAAACACCACAAAGACGAGTGTTATGAATTTTATTAATGACTAGAAGACAGTGTGCAAAACATCAAAGGTCTGTGGAAAAGATTAATGACCCCGTGTGAGACTGTTTAATTACCTCCAGCTAATTAGATTCTTGACCAAATTTTTAATATCTGCATTCCTTCTAACGCCTAATTGAGATTCCACATTATTTATCAATCTTTCAAAAAGCCCTTAGTGTGCTGGTTTTTCCCCCCTCAATGTTTTTTTTTCTTCTTCTTTTGCTCCTTGACTCCATTTATGGTCAGTTATTAAATAAATAGCAAAGTAACTGTTTGCCACAAATTGTATATGTGGAACACTTTATGCTTGTTTATTTTGACTGAGAGACTATCATTGGCAGCATCTCTTCTACATAATGAAGCACTCCGACTAATAAATTGACTTAGCCCACTGTAAACATGGTTGATAATATTTTGGTTATCCATGCTGCGCTCGGGATCTCCTCATGTGGTTTTCGGTAAATTACCCTCTGCTATTGTCAGTTAATCCTTATTTCAGTTTACCTTGGTCCAGTCCCAGAGACAGAATGGGAATGTTTATAATACAAAGTAGAGAAGACAGCCTGGGACACTTCATTACATTTGCTCTATTTCATTTAAGATTGCTTCGGCAGCACTACAGCAGCAATCCCAACGGGATTGTCTTTGTAGAAAGTAATTAATACGGGAAGGCATGGAACAAAAACAACAATTATTTACAGCCTGACCCAACCCAATGACCAATCTTGTGTTGTCCCATACAAGCAGGGGGATGGGAGGGGAGATGAAACCCAGTGTCTAAAAATCTAGTTTGTAATGAGTACAAATGATTCAAGGGTACCCTGGAGAGAGCTGTAGTAGACTTTTACCTTATCAGAACATGAAATCTTGTCTACACAATAGGACTGAACTGGAAACCACTTGATGTCATCAAGATCACAGCACAATCTTCCATGTTTCTCTCCAGCACAGGTCATATTTCAATATATTTTGATGAATGTGGCAAAACCTTATTAGCTGCACCCAAAGATTCCATTTAGAGATGGGCAAAAACTAGGAAAATGTCATTTGATTCATAGTTCATGGCATGCCCTGTTTGTGAACCATGAACAATCACAAAATTTTAGTTGCTGAACAATCCAGTTTGGTTCTTGAGGTTCATGATGTGGTAGAATGGCTCCTCAACATGCTAGAGACACCAAACAAACAGGGAGTCTCCAGATGTCTCTCCTGTACCTGCCCTCCAAGTTTGGTAAGGATTGAAATTATGGGGTTCACGTTACAGCCCCTCAAAGAAGGCACCTTCATCTGTCATTGTTTCCAATAGAGGGGGGGAAACAACAAAAAAGGAAGGGCAATAGAAGCCCAGCAGAATAGATTCAAAGTCCCAGATAATCTCTGCAGTAGAAACTGAACATGGGGGGCATTTTTACAAGCCCAGAAGAACCAGTGCCACTGTGGCACTACAAACCCAACAGAACTAAGGTCAAGCCAAAGAATCTCTGCAGTAGAAACAGAAAGGGGGTATTTTTGCAAGCCCAGTAGAACCAGTGCAATGTACAGAGTGCCCAGCAGTACCAGTGCAATCGAAGAGTGCCCAGCAGAATCCAGTTCAATTGTGGAAATGCCTGCTAAACAGGACTGATGTCTAGCACAGAATAACACTCCAAGTGGGGGGGGGCAATGCAATGTACTAGTGCCTGGCAGAACCCAGTGTCATTGTGGGTATGTCAGCTCAGCAGAACTGATGTTATGTACAGAATCATGATCCAAGTGTGTGTGGGGGGGTGGTTTGCAAGTGCAGCACAACCATTGCAATGTACAGAATGCCCAGGAGAACCCAGTGCCACTGTGGCAATGCAAGTAAAAGAGGACTAATGTCAAACCAGATAATCAAGCCCAGTGCAACCAATTCACTACACAGAATGTCCAGCAGAATCCAGTTCCACTGTGGCACTGCAAGCTTAAAAGGACTGATTTCAAAGCACAGTGTCACAAGAAATCCAAGCAGGGAGGGAGGGATTTTGCAAGCTCAGCAAAACCAGTTACAATGTGCAGAATGCCCAGCAGAACCCAGTGCCACTGGCATTGCAAGCTTTAAAACTCAAAGCACAGAGTCACAACAAAACCAAAAAAGGGGCTTTTTTTTTTTTTTTTTGCAAGCTTTGTCCAAGAAAATTGGAAGGGAACACAAAAGAACACTGGCAAAGGGGGGGCACCTCTTGAAACTGACAATAGTTTGAAACTGACAAGAGAATTCTGCCCCCCTGTTGGCTTGAAGCTTGGTAAACATTTTGTTTGAACAGAGACAGTCTATCTGGAAATGTATCCATTTCATGAACTGCCAAAACCTCCACATACTGCTTGAAAGTTTGTGGAATGTTTATGCTGACCTGCCACAATCTTCAGTTCACAAACCACAAACTGGCCAAAATTTATCATGAACTTTAGTTCGTGAGCTGGTTTGTGCCCATCTCTAATTCCATTAATCTCTTATTCTGGATAATATATCCAATTGGAATTCAAGAAAATCCCTCAAGATGTCCACTCATAGTTTGGGAACACTAGGTCAGTTGCATTTTTTTTTTTGCCATCACCTCACAGCTGATTTATGGTGATCCTGAAGGGTTTTCAAGGCAAGAGATGTTCAGAGGTGGTTTGCCATTGCCTACCTCTGCACCCTGAACCTGATATTCCTTGGTAGTCTTCCACCCAAATAACTGACCAGGACTGACCCAGCTTGGCTTCCAATGTCTGATGAGATTGGACTAACCTGGGCATCATCTATGGATGCCTTCCTTTCACTTCCACAGTGAGGGAGAAACCAAAGCTGTTGTCAGCACAAAGTCAGAACTGCTTCGCTACACAGGACAATTATGTCATCGCATTCACTTCATAACTATAATTCCTAGGTGTTCCTGGCAAAAAATAATAATTTCTAAGTACTGGGGAGTTGTTATGCCTGTAGTTCATTAGCCTAAGTTTAAACTAGTTAGTTAAGGCCTGAACTGTTGATTATCGAGTTTTAGTTGTCAGTCCAGACCTAGCATTTTATTCAATAAAGTAAATTTAAGAACATGAAGTACTCTGTTAAATTTAAATTGCTCTATATCACAATTGTTGAGATTCCTGGCTGATTTTTATAGACATTGAATGAAACCCTAAAAATACACATTTGTGACATGACTGTAGCGCAGCCTGTCTGATTTTTCTGTATCAAATTTATCTCATTTTTTCACTGTAAATGTAAATGACAGCTCCAGGAAAAATGAACATACAAACAGTACTTCATTGTATAGTTTAACAACTTAGACTTTTCATGGGCTTTGTAGTATATTTTATGTCACTTTAGTTTATCTAAAGCAGTGGCATTGAACTTCTGTAGACCTGGAGTCCACCAAACATGGAACACAATGAACTGCATGATCACAGTCATGTGACAAGATCAGAGGTCATTTGGGGGGGAACGCGGGGGAACACAGTTCCCCCGGGTGAGGTGCAGGGGACGGGGCACATGACGAAGCCCCGCCCCCTGCTTCCGGCTGCCCCGCTTCCAGCCCTCATTCAGCCAGGAGGAGGTAGGAGAAGAGGGAGGGTAAGTTGCTTCCTCCCCGCCTCTCCCCACCCCTGCCTGCCTGGGGCCAGGGAGGGCCTTGGCGGGGCTTCCTCGCACTCCCGCTGGCCTTGCAGGTCCACCGCCGGGCCCCTGATGTCAGGGGGTGTGGCATATGCTAATGAGTTATGCTAATGTGTTCCCCTCGCTCTTTTTCTACGAAATGACCCCTGGACAAGATAGGGACCAAAGTTATGATCTCACCAGTATCACGGTTGGGACTGTGGGCAGCAGACCAGAAGAGCCAAGGACAAGAAACCCAAGCTGAGCACCACAAGCTATACTAGAGTGGGGAACAATCCAATGATCTTCATCACTGAGTGACCTCACTTTGTATCCTGCATACATCTTCTTAACATACATACAAGGAGAGGCAGAAGGCACAGCAGACTTCCTTTTATGCATACACTCTAACAGTAGGCCCTTCTAAAAGATAGGGGAAAATAGCTACTCTGTAGGAGCTTCCTACAGCATATAGAGTGACAGTAAATAATTTCATCTATTGAACTAGAGAACCTACTAAATTAAGATTACCTACCAGAATAACATGTCACAAAGTAAGAACAATGGAGATTTGCATTATCACATCCGTGTCAGTGAGCTGTGTTTTTAAGAGAAAACAATGCAACCATTTCCACCTGTATGTACTTGCCCATACCTGAAGACTGTCCCAGGAGACTCTGCTGAATGAATACACAATTACAGAAATAATGGCCCTCTTGGCAGCTTCCCTAATTTTTGGAATTTACTCCCTCTATTACATTTCACCCCTCACTGCAATCCTTTCAGTTTTGGTTAAATACTTTTCTTTCATTTTCAGAAAGAAATTGTTTAAACTCAGTTATTATTCCAGTTTTAAACTTTATTAAATCACTGCTTTTCAAAATCTCATGTTTATATTTTATTCATTTGTGGTCATCCTGAGCATTTTTTTAACTTGGAAGAGCAGCATATAAATAAAATAAATAAATACATCTCAATGAAAATGCCTGCTGGATCTTTTTTAAAAAAGGTTATCCTCATATACTATTTGTATACATGTCAGAGATAATGTACGGTGTCACCATAGACCTTCACACAAAGAAGCATTACATACCAGTGGAGAGCATTTTAATAACTTAAACTAATATTTTCTGCTTGACTATGTCAAATAAATTTGTGGTCATTAATTCCTTCCATATATGGGTACTGATGTGTTAAAACTCAGTCTGAACATTTTGCATAACAGGTGTCCCTAAATTAAGAGGGAAGGACTGAAACTTATAAGACTAGAGAGACTTTATAATATACTAGACAATCTAAGTGTCAAGTCTGAACATCAAGTATACATGAAGAGCTTCTCTGGCTTTCTCTTAAAGTACAGCAAAGCTTTAACTTTAGCATCTTTTTGATGTGAGGAAAACAATAGAATGGGAAGGACTAGGGATCTCTTCAAGAAAATTGAAGAAATCAAGGGAATGTGCCATGCAAAGCTGGCCATGATAAAGGACAAAAATGGTAGGGACCTAACAGAAGCAGAAGAGATTAGGAAAAGATGGCAAGAATACACTGAAGAATTATACAGGAAGGTCCTCAATATCCTTGAAAACCACAACTGTGTAATCACTGACCTCGAGCCAGACATCCTGGAGTGCAAAGTAAAATGGGCCTTAAAAAGCATTACTAACAACAAAGCTAGCGGAGGTGATGGTATCCCAGCTGAGCTATTCAAAGTCTTAAAAGATGATGCTATTAAAGTGCTGCACTCAATTTGCCAGCAAGTTTGGAAAACACAACAATGGCCACAGGATTGGAAAAGGTCGGTTTACAATGTCAAGGGCAATGTCAAGGAATGTTCAAACTATCACACAATTGCACTCATTTCATATGCTAGCAAGATCATGCTCAAGATCCTACAAGCTAGGCTTCAGCAGTGCATGGATAGAGAACTGCCAGAACTACAAGCTGGGTTTCGAAGAGGTAGAGGAACCAGAGATCAAATTGTCAACATTCACTGGATTATGGAGAAAGAAAGAGAGTACCAGAAAAGCATCTACTTCTGCTTCATTGACTATGCTAAGGTCTTTGATTGTGTGGATCACAACGAACTATGGCAAGTCCTTAAAGAGATGGGAGTACCAGACCACCTCACATGTCTCTTGAGAAACCTGTATAAGGGTCAAGAAGCAACAGTTAGAACAGGATATGGAACAACTGATTGGTTTAGCATAGGAAAAGGAGTACGACAAGGATGTATATTGTCACCTTTATTATTTAATTTGTATGCAGAATACATCATGCGAAATGCTGGCCTGGATGAATCACAAGCCGGAATTAAGATTGCTGGGGAAAAGATCAAAAACTTCAGATATGTAGATGATACCACTCTAATGGCAGAAAGTGAAGAGGACCTAAAGAGCCTCTTGCTGAGGATAAAAGAGGAGAGTGCAAAGGTTGGCTTGAAACTCAACATCAAAAAAACTAAGATCATGGCATCCGGCCCCATCACTCCTTGGCAAATAGAAGGAGAAGTTGTGGAAGCAGTGACAGACATCACGTTCTTGGGATCCAAGATCACTGCAGATGGTGACTGCAGTCATGAAATTAAAAGATTGTATGGCTGCGAGAGTTGGACTATAAGGAAGGCCGAGCGCCAAAGAATAGATTCTTTTGAATTATGGTGCTGGAGAAGACTCTTGAGAGTCCCCTGGACTGCAAGAAGATCAAATCAGTCAATCCTAAAAGAAATCAACCCTAACTGTTCCCTGGAAGGCCAGATACTGAAGATGAAGCTCAAATACTTTGGCCACCAAATGAGAAGGGAGCACTCACTGGAGAAGACCCTGATGCTGGGAAAGATTGAAGGTCAAAGAAGAAGGGGACGGCAAAGGATGAGATGGTTAGACAGTGTTATCAATGCAACGAATATAAAATTAAGCAAACTCTGGGTGACAGCGGAAGACAGGAGGGCCTGGCGTGATGTTGTCCTTGGGGTCGTGAAGACTTGGACTACTGTGACTGAGCAACAACAAAAAAGACATTTATATTCAGACAAACTGAAGATGAGTTTAGTTTTTTACAAAAGTTGATATAATGTGTTTTTATCTCATACCTACATGATCTCATACCTACATGATCTCATACCTACATGAATTGGTTCTATAGGCTTTCTCCTGACAGTTGATATTATGGAGCAGCCAATATCTTTGCAGGAACTTATAGATGCTGTCAAGGCGGCAAAGACAAATAAATCTACCGGTGGGTTTCATTCTTGTGTTCTCTCGGTCTCTCTCTGCTAATTTCCCCTTGAAGCTGAGATACAGAGGAGATTAGCTAAACAAGATAACTAGACAAAAAAAAGCCTGCCAGTTTACAGGACAGTTGCATCGGCTCTCCTCAGTAAGACTTTAAGGCAAACCCTTTCCGATTTGCTTTTCTGCTGACAGTTTGGAAGACATGGCTCGAACTTACCCTAATGCCACCTTTGTGGGCACTGGGGCTGGGGGAAGAATGGCAGCCAGCCATATAGTCTTTTGCCAGCTGGTTGCATGGCTCAGATAGTGGGTGGAGCCCCATGGCAGCAGGAGGGAAAGCCCATCATAGGGGTCTCATCATATGGGGCAGTGACTGGTGGTCCGTCCTGTGGGGTTTGCCCCCACGCCCCTCCTCAGTAAATCTAGCCATGGTGGGGACCTCGCCCTGCAGTTCTTCTTTGTGTTTTGTCCTCCCACCCTCCTAGAGCTTCACCTGTTACAGGCCTAGTGTTATGTGTTCTGCTTGTGGTTTGCTGCATCATAGTTACAGCTTTAGGCAGTTTGGGCATCAGGATGAGTCTTTTTGGTTGGGAAGCAGCACTGGCGTGCCTGCATCCTGTGTTATGGGGACCTCCTTAAGGGGTCTTGGTGTGGAGCTAATTCAGCAGCATGCCCACCTCGGGGCGGTTGATGGGGCTCTGGCCACAGGTGGCAAGGGATCCACACAGCAGCTGATGCCTACATGGCTCCCATGGGCTTGCCTCTCCTTGAGTTCACCTCCAGCAGGCAGGCTGGGGTGTGTGGTTTATTGAGCACTCAGTGGGCCACTCAGTAAAGGATCTATCCCCATGCTGTGCCAATGCTGTGGCCTTTTTACCTCCAAAAAACCTAGGGTTGCCAGGTCCATTTTCTACCCTGTCAAGAGACTTTGGGCGGCATTTCCGGAGAGGCAGGGCATACGCAACATGATGACATCACATTGGGGATGCTCCCAGTCCAAATCCTACCCCTGGGAACTATTGCAGGCAGCCACCCCTCTCCCTAATGTCCTGCAAGATTGAAAGGACCCACCGATCAGATGGAGGGCCCTTTAAATCTTGCAAGAGGGGAGGGGGCGGCCACCGCGGCATGCCTGAACTCCAAGCAGCATTGGCACTTGGAACTGGGTACATGGGACCCGGGCCTGCCAGCTGTGAGCACTTAAAGTGGTTCCTTTAAGTGCTCAAGCCAGGGGGCCCACTCACTAGATCTCCAAGTGGCTTGGAATTCAGGCACATGGACCACAACTGCCCCTCTCCCTCCTCTCTCTCAAGAGAGAAGGGGGAGGGGTGGAGGAGGGTGTTTGGGCTTGGAGGTGGGGCTTTCGCTGCCAGCTAGCTAGCCTGTGGTAGGCTGAACCCCCCAAAAAGCAGGTGAACCCCACCAGACTGGCAACCCTGGATAAACCCCTAGTCTGTGTGTCAATTTCTCACCTGCACCCACTCCCTCTATACCCCTGAGCCCACAAACCCCCTTTATAATGCTTAGCAGTCAAAGCCAGGCTCTCAATTAATTCAATGCAAGTTGTGACATATAGGCGAGTAAGCACCAGCAATCTGCCTGACACAGCTAAATAGGATCCTATTTTAACCTCAGAATTCCGGGGTAGCCATGAAAAACAAACTCCCCCCCTCCAAGTGGCTCTCAACAAACTAAGTCTATTGCAGCTGCTACTATAACCTGACTATTTTTTCTGAAGTCACAAAAGGCTTTTTAAAAAATAGCAGTCATGTGATCCAATGAGCTACCTCTTGATATGACACAATAATCTGGCTTGGGTGCCTTTTGCGCGTCCCACGCTGGTCTGGTATAAATCCAAAATTGGATTCCATCTCCTGACAGCCTTTTAACATATTTGTTTTTCTGTGAGCCTTCCACAGTCCAGCCTTTGTTGCAACTAAATTATACCTCTCAGCATGACCTAAATGGATCTACTTTAGGTGAATCCTAGGTAGTTAAACGTTTGCTTGGTT
Organism: Gekko japonicus; assembly: GCF_001447785.1. Classification (NCBI taxonomy): domain Eukaryota; kingdom Metazoa; phylum Chordata; class Lepidosauria; order Squamata; family Gekkonidae; genus Gekko; species Gekko japonicus. The sequence continues at coordinate 124,357 of NW_015173720.1, read as the reverse complement.
CTAATAAAATACTGCGGCGTCCATGCCAAATTATTCATGGTCTGTCCCAAATAAGATTAGTAGTTCATTATCCATGAGGTCACAGCTACAGTTACAGTGCCTACACAAATGACACAGAAGCGATACTTTCACCCAGAGCCCTAGAACTAAACAGCATGATACCTTAATTTGTACTATTAGTGGTTATAGCAGCACATGGATATTACTAGGTGGGGAGCTCACATGGCATCTGTCAGACATATAAATACTAGAATTTAAAGCTGGCATGGTCTCCTTCCTTTCCTCCTCCCCCTTATCATTAACTCAGTCCCTTGCTATTATTTGAAGGTAGAGGTGGCAGCTTTATTTACACAATCTACCGTTTTTCAAATGGTAAGCATTAGACCAGAAACAGTACTACAAATCAATACAGATGAAAATAAAGGGTGATCTTGTCAGCAGTCAATATTAATCGTTTGACCATTCCAGACAGTGTAGGAGTAGATTCTCATTATAAATTTCAGCTAATTATCTATGTACAAGGCAGGGACCCGCAAGGACTTACGGGGGTCATCTCATTTTTCCTCCCACAATATTTCCTCTTTCACTTCCCTAAAGGCCTCCATAGCCTCCCCCCTTTCCTGCTTCATCCTCCCCTTCAAACCCA
>NW_015173720.1:117154-122188 GCF_001447785.1 Gekko japonicus | reverse complement strand
TGGCATCTGTCAGACATATAAATACTAGAATTTAAAGCTGGCATGGTCTCCTTCCTTTCCTCCTCCCCCTTATCATTAACTCAGTCCCTTGCTATTATTTGAAGGTAGAGGTGGCAGCTTTATTTACACAATCTACTGTTTTTCAAATGGTAAGCATTAGACCAGAAACAGTACTACAAATCAATACAGATGAAAATAAAGGGTGATCTTGTCAGCAGGTATTGTGGAAAGTACAGCTATCTCCAGCTGGGAAGGTACTAAATGCAGCCATCCACACTACCTGTGGCAGAACAGCTGACTGGTCTACAGGTGATTGATATCGTGCTCAGCTTTCCCCTCTGTGTGTGTGTGAGATAGTGTCAACCTTTGCACTTGCTGCTCCAATATTAATCGTTTGACCATTCCAGACAGTGTAGGAGTAGATTCTCATTATAAATTTCAGCCAATTATCTATGTACAAGGCAGGGACCCGCAAGGACTTACGGGGGTCATCTCATTTTTCCTCCCACAATATTTCCTCTTTCACTTCCCTAAAGGCCTCCATAGCCTCCCCCCTTTCCTGCTTCATCCTCCCCTTCAAACCCACCAGCCAATATAGCTTTTTCTGCACTCACACCCCTACTGCCGTCTTCAGTTTGGCCTCCTTCTCTCCTCTTGGCAGCCTGTACTTGGAAAAAGTGTGGCCCAGTTGCTTAGTGTTGGCTGCTGGCCTGGGTCCAGCTGCTCAGTGGTGAACCCACAAGAACTTGGAGGGAGCAGTGCATTTCTCCCTGTTTCCCCTTCCCCACACTATTTCCCCTTTCTCTCTTGTCAACCCCATACCCTCAACTTTCCCAGTTTTCTTCTCTCCTCCACCCACCTACCTACCCTTTTACCTGCCCCAATCTTCAACCTTTCTCTATAATGAGAGAACCCAAAGCAGCTTACAACATTCTCCCTCTCCTCTATTTTATCCTCACAACAAACCTGTGAGGTAGGTTAAGCAGAGAGAGAGAGAGAGAGCAACTGGCCCAAGGTCACCCAGTGAGCTTCCAGAGCAGAGTAGTGGCTTGAACCTGGGTCTCCCAGATCCTAGTCTGAATCTCTAACCAGTATATCACACTCGTGTTTGTGGGGTGGCTGCTGTTGAAAAGTAGCAAGCACCTAGACTTCAGTCAGTCATGCAAATTGTGTGGTAGCAAAACACCTGGTGTTTGTTAGTAGGCCTGGCCACAATTCCTTCTCCCAGGGGCAGATTGGTCATTATGAGCATCAGGATGCCTTCCAACCTTGGGCCAGACCAGCCCTGTGTCAGAAGGGCTGTGTCCAGTTCACCCAAGCCAAGGTAGGGAAGGCACCACCCAAGCCCCACCTAAGGCAAGGTGAGGGTGGTGGGAACTGGCCAACTGTTGGGGTGCCTGGCCTGGGGTGGAGGGGCAATGCTGGCAGACTGTCTCTCTCTCCTTCCTTTTTGGGGGGGCAGGACCAGGCAGAACAGGAGGTGGGGCCCTTTCCCAGGATTGTTTTTCACTTCCCAGTCTGCACCTGCCTCCTTCCTCAAAGGCCGAACAGCCCCGGAAAGGACCCCTGACCCCTCCCACTACCTCTTACTGCCAGCAAACAAGGCTTGACAGCTGGCTAGGGGTTTGTACTACTGAGAAAATATAGTTATAATTTTGGATCTGGGATTCAGGAGGGCCTTTACAATGATTGCTGGTTTTCAGGTAGGAAATTACTAGTTTGGGTTTCAAATCCATGTGGGTTTTTTTTTCAGGTTTTGGGACAATTATTTTCAATGCAGAACCAATCTGAGAGTTTGTGGCAGCTGTTTTTAAATTAATGGCACCATATTTCCACAATACAGAGTCCTCCTTCTAGTCTAATAACCTTCCCTGGTTTCAAATGAATTTGAAGAAAAGTTGGTTTTTATTCCCCGCTTTTCTCTACCCTAAGAAATCTCAAAGCAGCTTATAATTGCCTTCCCTTCCCACAACAGGCACCTTGTAAGCTGGTGGGGCTGAGAGAGTCCCGAGAGAACTGTGACTGGCCCAAGGTCACCCAACAGGCTTCATGTGGAGGAGCAAGGAATGAAAGCCATTTCTCCACATTTGAGTCTGCTGCTTTTAACCACTATACCATACTGCCTTTCAGGAGGGTTCAATTCTATGGGCCCCACAAACCATTGAGAAGGCAAGAAAAGGGTCCACCCCTACAAAGGAGGGCAAGAAGGAGAAGGACCCAGCCAGACTCCCAGGTCTTCTGGCCCCTGAACCTGGTTTATGCTAGGTGGGACCCACTTTCCCTAGGCTACTGCCTGGAAAGTTTGGAGAATTTGATGATGATGGTAAGTACCCATCACCCTGCCAACAAAAGTCTGCATGGTCAAAGCAATGGTATTCCCAGTAGTACTGTATGGCTGCGAGAGTTGGACTATAAGGAAGGCCGAGTGCCAAAGAATAGATTCTTTTGAACTATGGTGCTGGACTGGAGAAGACTCTTGAGAGTCCCTTGATCAAATCAGTCAATCCTAAAATAAATCAACCCTGACTGTTCCCTGGAAAGCCAGGTAATGAAAATGCTCAAATACTTTGGCCACCAAATGAGAAGGGAGCACTCACTGGAGAAGACCCTGATGCTGGGAAAGATTGAAGGTCAAAGAAGACGGGGATGGCAAAGGATGAGATGGTTAGTCAGTGTCATAGATGCAATGAACATGAAATTGAGCCAACTTCAGAGGACGGCGGAAGACAGGAGGGCCTGGCGGGAGCTGGTCCATGGGGTCGTGAAGAGTCGGACTCAACAGTGCGACTGAGCAACAAAAAAAGTACCCAAACATGAAAAACTACACATATTTTTTTAGGGGGAGGGGGTTCATAATGCCTAAGAACCCCAAATTTGGTAACCATTCCAGAAAATCATGGCAACAACCTGGAACAGCAATTTTAATGCATATTTTCAGAATGTGGATTCTAAGGTGCACATGCCTATAGCTAAGCAGTACTGTGTAGCGACTAGTAAAGGACACTTAGGGCATTTGTTGCTTACAGCTACATGTGCTGCTTGTATTATTTGGGCAGAGTTAAACCTTATTTTATTTTAAGATTTCAGATTTTTCTGCAAACCTGTGCTTTTCTCAGGAGTGTAGAATGATCTGTCTATTCTGTTCATGACTACAGTCTCCAGATTTGAATATCCACAGATCTGGCCATAGAGATAATTAGTTACATTGATGATGAAGGTGTGGTTGCTGCTACCTCTGTGTTTGGTTCCATGAAAGTCCAGTTAAACATAACATGGGGTTTTGTGTGTCTGTGTGTATTACCTTGATCATTGTTAAATATACCTCTAACAGAAGAACTATGTAAGATGGTGGAAGGTTCCTTAGGCTACAAAAAGGCTTCATATAGGAATCTGCTGTCTTAAACTGCTCATCTGCCTCCCTTCCCCTGAGCCTTCATCTCTACCCACTATCAGTCATTTATGGACCTAGGGGAGGTCTTAAAAACTGTTCTGCAACAGTGATTGGTTCCACTAAGTGTTTACTGGATGCAAAATCCAAGATATATTTTTTTTAAAAATGCAGCTGTCTAATAAAGGGCAATGCATGTGCCTCAGCCTTCCTGCTTACTCAGATGTGACACAAATAACACAGCAAATAATTACCATGATCTTTCGCTCACCTCAGATTTAAGCAAAGGTTAAGCTGCCCTTTAGTAAAGCAAATATTTTCTGTAGCCCAATAACAGTAAACACCTGTAGGAACTAGAATCTATTGCCAAAATATACTGAACTAGAAATGGTTCCAATATAGCAACACTTTCCAAACATTAAAACATGTGGCACATCTCAGAATAAACAGCAGTCATATATTCTATGGTCTACTATTATTAACTTATCTTACTTTCTGGACACTTGTCCACATTTTCCCAAGATGTGTTGCTTAACATCCATGTTCTGGCAACACAGAAGACAGGCAAGAAAAACAGTAAAAAATAAGAAAATATGTCATCTTGTTCCTTGTTCAATCTAGTAAACAATTTATATTTGATCCTTTAGTTTAGAATGGACACATGGTACTTTAAGTAATTAGGGCTCAGATACCAAGTCTTGAAAAATAAACTTACAAGGAAGTTCACATCGTTGCCCAGGAAATGGTGGATGAGTTTTATTTAGTTTTCATGATCTAAAGTTTAGTAGTTGACCAGATAAGGGCCAGGTGTGCTCTACACATATAATTTGTTTAGTCTGTAGTTAATTTAAACAGCACTTTCTCCAGTTTTAAAACTGGGGCCTGGCTTTTACAATCAAATACTGAAATTGAATGGGAGGGGGGGCTTCCCAGTTTTGTTGCCTTGTTTATCATTCAGAGGAACAATCTTAAATCCACCATTGCTATCTCTTTATAGCAACCAAATTATATATCCTCCTAAGGCATTGCCCCTGGGTCTCTTCCTCCCCTTACTTTCTACCATTAGTCTGAAACAGAATAATAGAATCATACATTTGGAAGGGATCTCCAGGGTCATCGAGTCCAACCCCCTGCACAATGCAGGAAATTCACAACTACCTCCCTCTCCACACATGCACTGACTGCTGTTCCATGCCTTTTTGTTGTTCAGTCGCACAGTTGAGTCCGACTCTTCGCAACCCCGTGGACAACATCATGCCAGGCCCTCCTGTCTTCTGCCGTCACCCAGACTTTGCTTAATTTCATGTTCGTTGCCTCGATAACACTGTCTAACCATCTCATCCTTTGCCGTCCCCTTCTTCTTTGATCTTCAATCTTTCCCAGCATCACAGTCTTCTCCAGTAAGTGCTCCCTTCTCATTTGGTGGCCAAAGTATTTGAGCTTCATCTTCATTATCTGGCCTTCCAGGGAACAGTGAGGGTTGATTTCTTTTAGGATTGACTGATTTGATCTCCTTGCAGTCCAAGGGACTCTCAAGAGTCTTCTCCAGCACTATAATTCAAAAGAATCTATTCTTCATGTGCTCAGCCTTCCTTATAGTCCAACTCTCGCAGCCATACATGACTACTGGGAATACCATTGCTTTG
>NW_015173720.1:112565-116739 GCF_001447785.1 Gekko japonicus | reverse complement strand
CCTCTTTTATCCTCAGCAAGAGGCTCTTTAGGTCCTCTTCACTTTCTGCCATTTGAGTGGTATCGTCTGCATATCTGAGGTTGTTGATCTTTTCCCCAGCAATTTTAATTCCGGCTTCTGAACCATCCAGGCTGGCATTTCGCATGATGTACTCTGCATATAAATTAAATAAGGGGACAATATACATCCTTGTCGTACTCCTTTTCCTATGCTAAACCAATCAGTTGTTCCATATCCTTTTCTAACTGTAGCTTCCATGCCTAGAAGATGGAGAGAAAAAAACCAACCCTCCAGGATCCTTGGCCAAACTGGCCTGGAGGAAATCGCTTCCTGGTCCCAAAGTGGTGATCAGCATTTCCCTGGGCATGTGAGAAAGGGCCATGAGAACTAAGCACTGATGCAACACTCTCTGTCCTCCCTCTCATGATCTGCCTAAGATCACAGAATCAGTATTGCTGTCAGATAGCCATGTAGCCCCTGCTTAAAAACCTCGAAAGAAAGAAAGTTCACCACCTCCTGAGGAAGCCCGTTCCACTGAGGAACTGCTCTGTCAGGAAGTTCTTCCTAATGTTTAGCCAAAGACTCTTTTGATTTAGTTTCAACCCATTGGTTCTGGTTCAACCTTCTGGGGCAACAGAAAACAACTCCGCACCATCCTCTATACGACAGCCCTTCAAATACTTGGATATCATATCACCTCTCAGTCATCTCCTCTCCAGGCTATATATACCCAGCTCCTTCAACCTTTCCTCATAGGACTTTGTCTCCAGACCCCTTACCATCTTTGTTGCCCTCCTCTGGATACATTCCAGCTTGTCTATATCCTTCTTAAATTATGGTGCCCAAAACTGAACACAGAACTCTAGGTTAGGTCTAACCAGAGCAGAGTAAAGCAATACCATCACTTTACGTGATCTGGACACTATATTTTTGTTTATACAGTCCAAACTCACATTTGCCATTTTAGCTACCACATCACACTGCTGACTCATGTTCAGTGTATGGTCTACTAAGACCCCTAGATCCTTTTCACATGTTCTACCACCAAGACAAGTCTCTAGGGATGTGCAAAAAATAAAAATAAAAAATTGGCCCATTCGGATTTGGCCGAATGGGGCAGAATCAATTTCGGCTGGCAGTAAGACTCCCGCATGTCAGCTTCGTCAGTACCAGTGGATTGGGGAGTCTTTTAGCCAGTAGAATGTCAATTTCAGCCCCATTATATCCTATGGGCCATTGAAGTCAATGGTAAAAACATAAGGTATATTCTGGGGGCTGGAGGGGAGGGGGCTTGAGGGAGAGACTCCAAACTCGCAGGGTAGCTGCTGAAGCCTCTCCCTCAGATACCAACCATGTTTCAAGAGCATTGGACCAGGGGGTCCAATTCTACCGGCCCTCAAACAGGTTGCCCCATCCCCTCCATTGTTCTCTATGGTGGGAAAAAAGTAACTTAAAAGTAACACCGAATGGGCCATTTTCGGGGGTGCATTTGGTTCAGACGAACCGAATGCACATCCCTACAAGTCTCCCCCATGCCCTCTCAAGAATGCTTCATGCATTCTGCCCATGAACTTTTCACTTTCCCTTATAAAATGGAGTGTGGACAAGTGTGCCTGAAGCCCCTGTATCTTCTCCAGTAGGGCTACCAACTTATACTTGCTGCAAGTGTAATTTGTGTTACCCTCAATTAAGAATATGAACATGCCACAGACTTTGCATGTCACTGCCTTAACTCCCTCACCAGCCATGCTGCTGTGATCCATTGCAGAAGTGGTTCAGTTTTTTCTTTCACTTCCCTGATAACTCCCTGCCAAACTGCCTCACAAGATTACTTGTGAAAGGCTTGCAGAAACAAAAACAAACAAACAAAAAACCCTTAACACATATAGGATGCAGGATCTACTCGGCTTCTTACAGGGTCCCCCAGGCCTGACCCCCAGGCTAAGAGCCCTTGAACTCTTGCCCTTCAGCTCACATCAAAGGTTCATGCCTCCGGTGAGGAGGATCTTTACACAATTCAAGGCTCACCCAGCAGATGGTGGGGCCAGTCAGCCCCAGGCAAAACAGACTCTCACCAATCAGCAACTATCACCTTCCACAATCAGCTACAATCAGCCCTCTAGCAACTCTCTTTCCTGTTCCTTCTCAGAGCCCAGCTGACTGTGGTCTGCCCTTGATAGATATTACCATAATAATTTTGGCATGGCCCTTGATTCACTGAATACAAGTTTATTCATTGCTTTTCCTTACTCATGTTCATAAATGATGAGAAAAAGATTACTGGTGATATTTATCTTTCAGATGTAGAACTTCACACACACGATACATTTCACAGTAACCTAGAGTTGCCACTTTTTAAGGTATAAAAGGGAGTAAGTCTAAGCAGGTGGACTTAGAATTAAGTCTCATTTTATTCAGGGGGGCTTACTCTCAGGCAGACACTCTCAGAGGCTGAAAGAGGATTGGACCGCTTTCAGCTTTGAGTGCCCTTAGCCATGATAAGCATAAAAACAAGATACAAAACTTGTCTAAATTTGAGACCTTGACTGTAATGTATGGAATCCTCACATGAATCACCTCATTAGACTCCCATGTTAAGCTTCGAGCCAAGCTAGGGCTCCTCTGACTGAACTTCCTATTGGTCGCTTTGTAACAGCGACCAATCAGAACAGTACTATTCCCTGGGAGGGAAAGACTCCCATTGGTCCTTAACTAAGCAATCTCATTGGTTGTTATTTGTAAATAGGCGTGGCTACATTAGCCCGGTTATGTTTAAAAGGAGCATAGCTCCCACAGTTTCTTGTTCTGGTTTCTAATGCGTTTGAGTGCTTGTTCGTTACTTCAATAAAGCTGAATCACTTGCTGAATCACTCTACGAGTCCTTTGTTAGCGCGATCTAACATTGACCTTGTGGCAGACTACATTTAAAATGCTGTTTTCCTAATGCAGCAAAATCAGAGAAGGGAGGTAAATAGTTAACTCTGCTATAGAATGTTGAGCTTAAGTGACAGCGTGCTCCTTTTCTCTGATTGGCCAGTGCCAGCTGAGGGAAATATAAAATCAGCTGTGTGCTGAGGGGACACTGAGTTTGTGTTGAGTGGCAGTTAATGTTCAGTAAAGTAAAAGTTCAGCTAAAGGAGTGGATATCTGAAGAGTCTGACTAAAAAGTTTGTCAGACAGGTTCACCTTTTGAATAAAGGGAGAAACTCCTGGTCTTAGTTGTGTTAAACATAACTTGGAGAAAGAATTACATCTAAGAATTCAGAGTCTAGTGTCAGCTAAAACTGAAATATATTTTCATACAGATGCCAAGAACTGGGGTTTGAGATTTTGGCAAAGAGTGACTGGGTAGCAGCTAAAACTCCCAATCAATCCAAAAGTTATCTCTCCCTTATATATAAAGCCATAGTGGGCTCCAACGTTCCAAAATGCACACCTTTAGTGTTTGGCCACAAGAACTGTCAGTCAGAAGACGCTGGCTGGGTTGACTGGCTGCTTTGTGCAGTCCCGCCCAGCGTTTCAAGGTCTTTTGCATATGGAAGCTGATTGGACTTCACTCCATTCCACACCATTCCACACCTCAAACTCCCCCCCCGCAAGCCAGTTGGAATTGCCAGTTAAAATATGCCTTCACTCACAACACATCTCTTCCCTTTCAAAAGAAACAAACCCAATAACACAATCATGCCACATCACAAAGAAGACAGATCACACCACAAGCAGAATACCACAAGGCAAAAAAAGATAGGAAAAGGTGCCAGCAGTCACCCCATTACTGCCACAGATAGTGCTTCAGAGGATGGTGTGCAGGTCCCAGGTTCATGTTTTAAAAGCTGCCTGGGGGATTATGGACCATTCACACACTTTCAACCTTAACATACCTCATAGGGTAGTTGTGCGGATCATATGGGGGAGAGGATAGTGATGTCAGCTGCTTTGGTTCCCACTGCAGGGAAAGACTGCCCTTTCCCTAGGCAGAGGCTGGGGGGGGGATGTAAACCTAAAGACAGACAGGCAGATAAAGGTAGGCTGATGGTTGCCTGGAAAGGACATAGGGTTCCCAACTCCAGGTTGGAAACTTCCAGGATATTTTAGGGATGCAGCCTGCTGTGGGTGGGGTCTGAGGAGGAGGAGGAAGAGGGGGACCTCAGACAGATACAATGCCATACTCCCC
>NW_015173720.1:88800-112066 GCF_001447785.1 Gekko japonicus | reverse complement strand
TCCCTATGGAAGCTGCCTGGGTGATTTCGGACCAGCCACAGACTTTCTGCCTAACCTACCTTACAGTGTCGTTGTACAGATTGCAAAACCGAAGAGAATGAAGTAAGCTGCTTTGCTCCCCTGCTAATGAGAAAGACAGAATTTTGCCTAGAAAGAGGCTGCTGAGAGGGGAGGAGATAAAGTTGCCAGCTTTAGGTATGGAAATTCCTGGAGATTTGAGGAGTGGAGCCTGGAGAGGGGGACCTCAGACAGGTACAGTGCCATAGACTCCACCCTCCAAACCAGCCATATGCTCCTGGGGAACTATTGTTGCCAATCTTGGCCCAGCAGACATCAAACCATTCTCTTCAACCCCCTGCTGTGCAGCTGACTTTCCCCTAGGGTTGCCAATCTCCAGATGGGACCTGGAGATCTCCCGCTGTTACAACTGATCTCCAGATGACAGAGATCAGTTCCCCGGGAGAACATGGCTGCTTTGGAAGGCAGACCCTATGACATTATACCTGCTGAGTCCTTCCGCCCCCCGCCCAATGCTGCCCTCTACAGAATCCACCCCCCAAATCTTTCATGAGGTACTTTACCTCCTTCCAGCCTATGCATTTGTTACAAATCACATCTTTCTAGATCTCGTTGTATTGCTTTCACAACGGGCTTTACTGCTAGTAGGATTATATTTTCAGATAAGAAATATAAGTCCTGTCCAGTTATACAGGGAATTGGCACTGAGGCAGTCCCTGGTCTGTTGTAAAAGGAAATGGTTATAGACTACTCAGGGGACCAAAAACACATTGTGATTTCAGAAAAGGGGAAAAAATTGATACACTATAAGAGTGTTCTTTCAAGAAAACCTGTACAGTTAATAGGAGACTATATGCAGAAACATTATAACTGAAACCAAAGTACATAGTTACTCACTTATAAGTGAGTACTCACTTATACTTATACACTTATAAGTACTCACTTATAAGAACCAAGAATTTGTAAAAAAAAAAATAAGCTGCTTCAACACCATCTTTCTCTCAACTGAAAGACATATGAAGAAGAAGAGAATAAGATATTAGATTTATACCCTGACCTTCACTACCTGAAGGAGTCTCAGAGCAGCTTACAATCTCCTTTCTCTTCCCCTCCCCACAACAGACACCCTGTGAGGTGGGTGGGGCTGAGAGAGCTCTTTAGAGAACTGCTTGTGAGAGAACAGCTCTGAGAGAACTTATGACTAACCCAAGGTAACACCAGCAGCTGCATGTGGAGGAGTGAGGAATCAATGTTTACCAACACTGTTTATCAACAATGTTTACCTCAGCCTTTCCCATTCCTGACTACCCCATACCATCCCTGCCTATTAAATAAAATCTTTACTATTGTTCACTGTACACAGCCTCCACTGCCATTTCAAGGGATCTAAAAGGCGGGCTCCTGTTTTCTCTTGACAAGTTCCTGGGCTGGGCAAAAGCCAAATCAATTTCTGTCACAGGGTGGGACATTCAGATTTATAAAGTTGCAGATGTTATCATGCTACTGGGGGCCAGCTCAATACCTGAAGGGAACTAAGAATTTTGGCGGGAGAAATCTGCCTCACAGAGAAGAAAAAACAGGGGTCTGTCATACACCCTGAGGCCCAAATACTCCCCTGCCCCTCCCCCAACTGCCACTACTTCCAGGAAAGTATCCTTAGGATTGCAACTGAAGGTATCAACTGATGAAGTTTTTCCTGGCATGAATGATTTCTGCTTCCCATACAATTGTAATTTTTAAAAAAGAATCAATTTTTAAGCATCCCAATAAACATGTGAAAGGCTCACTGCAGGTAATATTCATAATATTTCTTCCATCATGGATGGTACATCCTGTAATAACTCAACAGACATAATATTTGTCATGATTACTGTAATATTGACTAATGTTACTACCAAATTTTAATCAACAATTCTAATCAAACAGCAGATGTCAATTCTGTCTAACTGTACACTGTTTTTTTACATGTACTAATCATGAGTGCATGTTCCTGTCTTTCTGGGATGCTATAAAAAGCCAGTCAATGAATTTACACCCTGTTACTTATTCATGAATGAGTTGTGCCCCTGAATTTTAACAGGCTACGCCTTAAACTATTAGCTGTATATCTGCTTTATGTGATGTTCCTACATAAGCTGGCAGTCTATCAATTCAGTGTCCATACATTTCTCTGAAAGCTATATTATAATTAGAGCTTAGGTTAATACTATTCAGTAACCATAAAACAGACATAAAATAATTATAACTCATTTAGTTAAATTAGAAAAAGAGCAATTATTAGACTCCCATTGTGAGGCTTTGCTGTGAGGGACAGATAATCTATCTGCAAGATGTACTTTAAGAACATCATTTTGGAAGAAATAAAATGAGATGAAATACTGTTTTATTTTGTTTTAAAGAACACTTGCACTAATAAATACAAGCTGAGCAGTCACAAGGAATGGATGTTCTGAAAGAAAGAGACTATAGATTTACAATCTGTCTTTAGAATATTACCTCACAACACCAACCAGCATCAGTTTAGATTGTCATTTCCAAACTTTGTTTTGCAGAAGTCTCCTCTTCTTGAGTTCAGACAAGTTTTTTCCTTCTGCTCCAGCTAAAATACTCTTGAGAAGAAAACTTACTACTTGGTCTCACAGACAATTCTGCCCATTCTAATCAGGTGTCCTTGCCTTCCAGAATCTTCCCACCACTGCCTAACCCTACTCTGTTTGTGTTTACAGACAGCTGGTTACAGCTAGCCTGTTAGGTTAGCTACAGGCTGTTCCCTGGCTGTTGCAGTCCCATTACAGCTAGTTAAGAAGTGAGACATGTCATGTTTCACTGATGCAGAAATATCAGCTTGAACTTCCAGGATGCTGAAGGCCCTGGGGTAAGAGAAGAGGAGGTATGTGAATATTTCTGGTCTTCAAGGCAAGGAATTGACCACCTCCGGGGGCCCTCCCCTTTTTGCCATTATGTCTCTTCCTCCTTCCCACATCTACCTGTGATTGCTCTCAGTTAGGTGAAAGAATAAGTGGCAGTAGAGGTTTGGAGCTGCTGTCCAGAGGAAAACAGCAAAGTAGGGGTAGCAGGCTGTTGCTGCTACCAGTACCAGCAGCTGTTGCTGCTACTAGTACCCACCGAGGAATGCTATAGGCATGCAGCAGTGGATGAGTCTGGATGATGTTCTTTGGGTTGGAGGTGACTTTTTGCCACAGCTAGATGCTTGCACACTCGCCCTCTGGCAAGAAATGTGACCTTGCTGTACTATTGTGAAAGGGATTATTTTGACAGGGGGGAGGTTATCTCAGTGTCTCAATGACCTCTGGGATGATTTGCCATTTCTTGCAACAAGAGCTGTCAAGAGGACAATTCTTCTTGTAGTCCTAAAAAGACAATGACAGCCATTACCTCCCCCAAGTGCCCATCCCATGGGTTTTGGGAAAGGATCACAGAGGTCCTTGCATTCCCAAAATTATTGTTTTAATTCCATATCAAAATGTCGGTAAGGGCATTATTAATAATTTTCATTAAATATTGAGAGTATTGCTTTCATATTGGAAGGTCCTGTCGGAAAATAATTCCTTTTAAATTAATACCAGCTGTCCACCCATTCTTTCCTATAATAATAACCATGCTCTTTACAAAATGATAATAAAATTACAATAGAAGTGCCTGCACTGCCCCCACACCAAGGCTGCATGAGAGAAGGGACCGCTGGAGGTAAGATGACCCAGGGCCTGCCAAAACATGGAGCCTGCCCTGAGAGTGAACTTTGCTGATCTTGGAACTAGCCCCTGAGAAGCCCTGGGAGATTAAATGTATGGAGAGTATCTGTGGAATAGGGGGATCACCAACTTTTTTTCTTTAGTGAGCACTACTTCTAATATCCAAAGGTACTCCCACCCCACCACAAGTTTTCAAGTCAGGTACCCCTTTGCAGGTTTCCACTTAACCCCCAAAAGCCTATAGCAGATCTTTAAGCTCTTACAGTAATTACAGGCCAGTCAGTTTAACATTGATACTCGGTAAATTGGTGGGATCTGTTACGAAATATAGAATTAGTACTGGAAAATATAAAAGAAGACATGCCATTGGAAGAAAAAAATCACAAAACTGCAACTGATTTATTTCAGCCATGTCATGTGGAAGAACACACTAGAAAAAGCAATTATGCTTGGATTAGTTAGCACTGCAGCAAAAGGAACCCTGGCTGCCAAAGAACACGGTGGCTAGACACCATAAAAGTCATTACCACCCTGAGCATGGAACAACTAAAAAAAAACAGTACAAGATCAGAAAACATGGAGAGAGCTGGTCCATAGAATTGCCAAAAGTCAGAAATGACTGAATCTCTAACAACAACATATGTCCTTATATGTGCAGGCCCCACCTGGAAGTGGTCTCTGGAGGCCTATAAAAGCCTTCAGCACCTACTCAAGCCTTCAGCACCTACTCAGGCCGCTCGACTTGACTGAGCTCCCAGAGTGAACTCCAAAGGCCTATAAAGGCCTTTGGAGCTCACTCTTGGAGATCAGTTGAGCCAGCCTGACCCAGAGGTGGGCTCTGAAGATATTTAAATGCCTTTGAAGCCACTTCGGGTCCAGCAATGTGACCCAGAAGTAAGCCCCAAAGTCATTTAAATGCCTTCAGAGCTCACTCGGGTGGGGCCGTGGGCCAACAGTGGGCTCCAATGGCATTTAATGCCTTCAGGGCTCAGTTCTGGGTGGGGCTGCAACCCCACAAAACTCCCGAAGCACGAACCAGTTTGTGCAATGGAGACGTTTGTGGAGATTCATGGTTCATGGTTTGGAAACCCCCCGGATATCAAACCTCCATGAACCTCCCATTTTCCGGTTCATGCCCAACCCTTCTATGCACATCGATGAACAAAAGCTATTTAGGAAGAATGAGTATGGATTCTGAAAGGGAAGATCTTGTTGCACCACTTAAGTTATTTATTTGACTTTTAGCCTGCCATCCCCTGAACCTTTTAGAGTTCTTTGAGGGGGTGAATAAACATATGGACAAGGGTGACCCAGCAGATGTTGTTTACAATGACTTCCAGAAAGCTTTTGATAAAGTTCCTCATCAAAGCCTCCTCAACCGTCATGAGATAAGAGCTCAAGTGCTCTTGTGGATTAAAATATGGTTAATTAATAGGAAACAGAGAGTGAGTATAAATGGGCAGCTTTCACAGTGGAAGGTGGTAAGCAGTGAGGTACCACAGGGCTTGGTACTAGGCCCAGTATTTTTTAACTTGTTCATTAATGATTTGGAGTTGGGAGTAAGCAGTGAAGTGGCTAAGTTTTCAGATGACACTAAGTTGTTCAGGGCAGTGAGAACCATGGAGGACTGTAAGGTGCTCCAGAGGGATCTGTCAAGGCTGGGTAGGTGGGTGTCAATGTGGCAAATGAGATTCAATGTGAGCAAGTGCAAAGTAATGTACATTGAAGCCAAAAATCCTAACTATAAATATACATTGATGGGATCTGAACTGGTGGTAACTGACCAGAATAGAGATCGTGGGGTCATGGTAGAGAACTCACTGAAAATGTTGGCTCAGTGTGTGACTGTAATAAAAAAGGCAAATGCTATGCTGGGGATTATTAGGAAGGGGAGTGAAAACAAATCAGCCTATATAATAATGCCCTTATATAAATCTATGGTGCGGTCTCATTTGGAATATTTTGTACAGTTCTGGTCACTGCAGCTAAAAAAAGATAATATGGCACTGGACAAAGTGCAGAAAAGGGCAACTAAAATTATTAAGGTGATGGATCACCTTTCCTATGAAGAAAGGTTAAAGAGGGTTCCAGTTTTGGCATTCACCGTGGCAGCTGCTTTCTCCCGATCTCCAGGAGACGACTGCCAGAGCCCATGGTAAGGAGGAGGCGTGATTGTCCATGCCACCCCCGGAGCATCCGCATGAGGCTCCCAGCCATGGGGTGCTAGAAGGCTCTTCCTCCAGTGACCCTGCTGGCAAAGGGGAGGGGCTTTCTCCATGCCCCAAAGGTCCCGTCGCAGAGCGTCCCGAATGGGAACCAGAAATTGCATACTGGAGCAAGCGCTTGGTGGCCGAGCAATTTGAAAATGAAAGTGGATCTATCGTTGAAATGTGAGTTGAAGTTTAAGTGAGAAACACCGAATATCTAGTCGAAAAAACAAACATGTGGACAAGGGGGATCCAATAGATATTGTTTACCTTGACTTCCAGAAAGCTTTTGATAAAGTTCCTCATCAAAGGCTCCTAAGTTAGCTCAAAAATTATGGGATAAAAGGACAAGTCCTTTTATGGATCAAAAACTGGCTAAATAATAGAAAACAGAGAGTGAGTATAAATGGGCAATTTAGAACGGATAAAAGCAACAGAACGTACGCCGCTGGGTGGCAGTAGGCAGGCCCTTCACAAAAATAAATTATGGCCCTAGATTAAGATTAATTGGTATATATACCCTCTGTAAACCTCTCTGAGACCCTTCAGGGTCAAGGGTGGTATAGAAATCAAAACTATAAAATAAAAAATATAAATAAAATTTTCTCAGTGGAGGGTGATAAGCAGTGAGGTACCGCAGGGATCAGTACTTGGTCCACTGCTTTTTAACTTGTTCATTAATGATTTGGAGTTGGGAGTAAGCAGTGAAGTGGCTAAATTTGCGGATGATACGAAGTTGTTCAGGGTGGTGAAAACCAGTGAGGATTGTGAGGCACTCCAAAGGGATCTGTCAAAGTTGGGCGAGTGGGCGTCAACATGGCAAATGGGGTTCAATGTGGCCAAGTGCAAGGTGATGCACATTGGAGCCAAAAATCCTAAATATAAATACACATTGATGGGGTCTGAACTGGCAGAGACAGATCAAGAGAGAGATCTTGGAGTTGTAGTAGATAACTCACTGAAAATGTCGAGACAGTGTGTGACTGCAATAAAGAAGGCAAATGCTATGCTGGGGATTATTAGGAAGGGTATTGAAAACAGATCAGCCAATATAATAATGCCCCTATATAAATCAATGGTGAGACCTCATTTGGAATACTGTGTGCAATTCTGGTCACCACACCTTAAAAAGGATATTATAGCTTTGGAAAAAGTGCAGAAAAGGGCAACTCGAATGATAAAAGGGTTGGAACACTTTCCCTATGAGGAAAGGTTAAAGCGCTTAGGGCTCTTTAGCTTGGAGAAAAGACGACTAAGGGGTGACATGATCGAGGTTTATAAGATTATGCATGGGAAAGAGCAGGTAAAGAAAGAGGTACTTTTCTCCCTTTCTCACAATACAAGAACCCGTGGGCACTCCATGAAATTGCTGAGCGGTCGGGTTAGAACGGATAAAAGGAAGTACTTCTTCACCCAAAGAGTGATTAACACATGGAATTCACTGCCACAGGAAGTGGTGGCAGCTACATGCATGGACGGCTTCAAAAGGGAATTAGATAAGCATATGGAGCAGAGGTCCATCAGTGGCTATTAGCCACAAGGGAGAGATAGGAGCTCTGGGGCAAGTGATGCTCTGTCTTCTTGGTGCTTGGGGGGGGGTCAACAGTGGGAGTGCTTCTAATGTCCTAGCCCCACTGGTGGACCTCCTGATGGCACCTGGTATTTCTGGTCACTGTGTGACACAGAGTGTTGGACTGGATGGGCCTTTGGCCTGATCCAACATTGGTGGCTCTTATGTTCTTACTAAAAGTAAAAAAAATCCCCAAACATGGTGCCCACAAGGAAAGATGAGAAAGACAAACAAGTGAAACCTAAGCTTCTTGCCAGAACTGCTGGCCCAGCGAGTCCTTTTCCTTGACAGGACACAACTACAGAGCTGCAAAAGATGCTGACGGAAGCATTGCGACCTCTGCTGAAATAAGTCACGGCATGGCAAATTCAATGCACAGCAAATGCAATTAACTGAAATAGCCAAAAAAACAGATAAAACTGAACAAGAAGTAAAAGAAGTGGATGCCAACACTAAAAAACTTAAAAAACAACTGCAGGTGATGGAAAAAAGAGTTTGATGGAGGAGTGTCATAAGTTACAGCTACAAATGGAGAGAACAAGCTATGTCTTAAGATTTCAAGGTGTTCCAGAAGAAAAGACTGAGAATCTGAAACAGACTATGTGTGTTGTATTAGGCCCCATGGCAGACATAAAAACGGATACTCTACAAAGCGAAATAGATATGATCTATAGGTCATATTCTGAATTTACCAAAAAAATAATCTGCCTGGGGAAGTGATTATAAGATTCTCTAGAAGACAAGTGAGAGATCAAATTCTCAAAGCGACAAATGGATCTACCCTGAAAATCAAAGACAAAGAAATAAAAGTGTTAAAGGACATCCCATTTGAAATAAGAAGGAAGAGAAGGAAATACAAACTTAGTGATATTTTTACAAAAGAACAACATTCCATACAGATAAATTGTCCCTGAAGACACAATCTTCAAATTCATGGACAAGAAATAAAAAATATATTCTGTTGAAAAGGCATGCAAAGTTTTGCTCCAACACAGTAATCCATCAGGAGAAGTAGAAGTTGAGAAAGAGGACAGCACCAAAGAAAGTGAAGAAGAAAGAGCAGGGGCATCAGCAGCAGCATCTTCAGATGAGAACTCAGATTCCAAATTACGGGCAACCACTCCGAAGACAAGCTATCTTTTGAGGGGAGAAAAGTACAGAAAATGAGATGTTATTACACTCTGAAAGCTCTTACAATGTATTGTTATAATTATTTCTTAGGTTGCTTTTTAAGAAGTCAGAAGTGGGGGTGTTTAAATTTATTTTACAGTATAAATTGACTACTAGATGACCACAGAACTTGAATACATGAGCTACTTTTAAACTTTGAGCTAAAAGCTAATTTGTTAAACAGTATGTATGACCACCATCTCTTGGGTTTTCAGTGGGTTTTCTTTACTTACTCCCATAGTATGTAGATCCCCAATTTTCGTTGTAGTTTATAGAAAATGCAAATTAAAAAATCCCCTACGGGGGCATAAAAAGAAAGAAAGGTTAAAGAGGTTAGGGCTCTTTAGCTTGGAGAAGCAGAAACTGAGGTGTGTCATGATAGAAGTTTACAAAATTATGCATGGGATAGAGAAGGTAGAGAAAGAAGTACGTTTTCCATTTTTCACAGTACAAGAACTCATGGGCACTGAATGAAATTAATAAGCAGGGAACTTAGAACAGATAAAAGGAAGTACTTCTTCACCCAAAGAGTAATTAACACATGTAATTCACTGCTGCAAGAAGTGGTGGTGGCTACAGGCATAGACAGGTTCAAGAAGAGATTGGATAAACATATGGAGCAGAGGTCCATTAATGGCTATTAGCCACAAAATATAGATGGAACTGGGCAGTGATTCTCTATATTCTTGGTGCTTGGGGGGCAACAGTGGGAGGGCTTCTGGAGTTCTGGCCCCACTGGTGGACCTCCTGATGGCACCTGGGTTTTGGCCACTGTGTGACAGAGTGTTGGGCTGGATGGGCCATTGGACTGATCCAACATGGCTTCTCTTATGTTCTTATGTTATCTTTTTGAGAGGGGATATGTTTAGGGAGGGTCTGTGGCTCAGTGGGAGAGCATTTGCTTGGCATGCAGTAGGTCCCAGGCTTAATTCCTGACATTTCGAGTTAAAAGGCCCAGTCAAGAGGTGATGTGAAAGACCTCTGCCTGAGACACTAGAGAGCTGTTGCCGCTTTCTGACTTTGATAGGCCAATGGTTTGATTAAGTATTAGGCTGCTCCATGTAAGATTCATGTGTGCTGAGAGCTTTCCTGGGTCTTCTAGGAGATACATGAGCTACTCTCAAGCAACCAGTAGCTCACACACTACCTGTTGGAGAGCCCTATAATTGAAGGAGCAATACTAGGTGGGAGCTGCTGCTTCAGCACAGGTAGAAAGATAACATCAGGGATACAGTTGTGGGGATCAGGTAGATTTTGTTCTCTCAAACCCAAGCCTATAGTACAGTGAGTAGGCCTGTAGTTCTACTTTTCTTTCTGCCTTCTGTCCCATAAGGCAAAGCTACCCAGCCTCTTCTTGGCTCGACTCATGCAGGATATCACACTAACTATTGTAACACAAGTCTCTGTGCCGCCCACAACAGCTGTAGGGGGAACAGCACTGAAGAGTAAAAACACTGAGATGTAAGAGGCTTAAAAGTAACAGGAAAGACTTCCAAGTGAATGTATTTATTTTTGTGGCAGAAAATCTGGAAACAGAACTTTCTTCCTTACCATCATGTAAATGGTGTGCGTTCTTGAAGAGGTGCGAACAAATGGTGAAGAGGGCATGTTTTGATGGGAGGCAGGTGTCTCTGGTTTCTTCATTCATCTGAATTTTAAAGCGATTCCCTGTTCGTTGTTTCCTTAAACACAAACAAGAGACAAGTTCAGAGAGCCGATGCCTCTGACAGTCATGAATGCCTGAATGAATGATGGCCTCGAGAGAGATTTCTCCCCCCCCCCTCGTTTAAGCAGTTTATGTATTTCTCTCCTTTTAAACTTTATTTTTCTTTTTGTGATCACCAGGGATCCAAATGTGCATTTAAGGTCATGGAAGTTATGTCCAGCTCTAGACAGATCCTGCTAGAGTCAGGATTTTATGATGACAGCATGAAATTTTCGGAATACACCAGTGACTTATGTGGCCATTGTTAGTTTGCCTTTTAAAAAAGCACTGTTTTCTGTGGGTATAATGATTCATATGGTACATTAAGGAAATTTTGCCATATTAAGGAAAAAGCAGCAGACATATCTAACGTATATGATTTAATTCCAACTTTAACATTTAACGCAAAACAGAACCCAAGACCTGTTTTAAAAGCTGATCTTGTAAAATGGTGGAAATTAAAAGAGAATTAAAACCAAGTGATGAATCTGACTTATTCGGTCTCATTTATTTACAATCTTTAAGTCTGTTCTTCAGGCCATACTTGGGTGACTGGGGGGAGGGGAATCTACATCTGCAAGCTCACAGTACTGCAGTTGCTTTAGAACATCTTTTTGTAAAATGTGTGGAAGATCCCTTCCAGTTTTTCCAGTTCCGTGTGGTCATTAAGCGATGTAATGTTTTCAACCAATATGTTCCTAGCTTACAGTTGTAAGACAATACCCAACATATTGGGGGAAGGGAATTTGTTTTTATATAATTTCCCTGTAATACAATTTTCTTCCATTTTACTAACAGCATCTTCTGGGAAAGGGTAAAAAAAAAATCCTGATGATGAAATATGGCACTTCACCCTCAACTTATTTAGTTAGGTCAGAGAATTATGAGATACTCAGAGCATTAGGTATCAGAACACAGGCAGAGAAACCTAGGAAAGAGCAGATTATGGGCTTTATGAATTTCCTGGCTTTCGTTAGCTTTGGGAGACCTTTTGGTATTATTGTAACATTTGTCCTAGTATTCAATATCCTGTACATTTTAATGGTAGAAGAGAAAGCTAAGATAAACATGTCAAATTTAAACATAATTCTTTCATGGGAATTTTTCAGATATATCTCAGGGATCAAGATTCCTCTGTCGCAGGGATGGAGAGATTTCCCTTTTCTCTTTCAGCTGTCTGGAGCTTGTTGCTGCTAGGTGAAACAGAAATTCATATTTTGCATCTGAGGCATAGTTACTATGGCTAAATAGTTCTCCAGTAGTTGGTTTCACACCACACTGGTCATGCATGTGGATTTGCCAAAATCACATGGCTACTTCGCATCTGACTGCTGACATTACTGTGGGAAGTACTGATCTATTCTGAACTGATGCAGCTTTATATACTGCTCATTCCCCAGATAGGACTCAGGGCAGTGTACAACAGACACTAAAATCATAAACACTAAACAACAATTTAAAAATAAATAAACATTCAAGTAAAATTCATAACAGCAATACAGTTCAAATAGATGGAGGCAAATTCCAGTTGTGCTACTGCCTTGCAGGGGGGAGGGGGTGACAGTGCCAGCTAGGTGGATGCTGACAGTGTCTTCAACCAAAGGCCGGGTAGAACATCGCTGCCTTACAAGTGTAAGAACTGTAACAAGTTCTGCAGGGCATGAATGTTACTCAGCAGAGAGTTCTACCAGGTTGAGGCCAGGGCACTAAAAGCCAGATATCTATCGGCCCAGGAACCACAAGCAAGTTCTTATCAGCTGAACGCAATGCTCTTTGAAGGGTACACCGGGAGAGGTGGTCCTGGAGACACATGGGTCCCAGACCATTAAGGGCCTTAAAGGTAAGCACCAAAACCTTGGACCTGATCCGGTGCTCAACTGGTAGCCAGTGCAGCTCATATAACATGGGTTGAATATGCCCTGATCACAGGGTCCTTGTGAGGACCTGTGCTGCTGCATTCTGGACCAGCTGGAGCTTCTGGGTCAGTCTCAAGGGTAGGCTCATGTATAGCAAGTTACAGTAGTCCAATCTGGAGGTGACCGTTGCATGGATTACTTTGGCAAGGTCAGGGTGGGACAGGTAGGGGGCCAGTTGTCTAACCTGGAATAGCTGGAAAAATGCTAGCCTGGCAACATTTGTGATCTGGGTCTCCACTGATAAGGAGG
The DNA here is from genome assembly GCF_001447785.1 of Gekko japonicus. Classification (NCBI taxonomy): domain Eukaryota; kingdom Metazoa; phylum Chordata; class Lepidosauria; order Squamata; family Gekkonidae; genus Gekko; species Gekko japonicus. The sequence goes on along the minus strand of NW_015173720.1, from coordinate 99,518 downwards.
CATTCAGAATCACACCCAAGCACTTGACAGTTGGTGCCAGTGTTAAGGGCACACCGTCAAGAGTTGGCACAGCCACAGAACCTCTGTCTTAGATGGATTCAGTCTCAGCCAGCTCTGTTTCAACCATCCCACCACAGCCTCCAATCTCTCAGCCAAAATAGTTGGGGTGGCAACCAGCAGGCCACCCATCAACAGATACAGCTGGGTGTCATCAGCATACTGAAGACACCTTAGCCCAAAACTCTGCACCAGTTAGGCAAAGGGGCACATGTAGATGTTAAACAACATTGGGAAGAGGATTTCTCCCTGAGGGACCACACACACCAAGGGTCTGGGAGACACCTTCTCCCCTAGCACCACCTTCTGTCCCTGACCTTGGAGAAATGAGGTAACCCACTTTAAGACTACTTCGCGGACTCCTACATTGGCAAGATTGTGATCAACCATGTTGAACACTGCTGTAAGGTCAAGAAGCAACAGCAGCGACTTCCGGTTTATGGCGGCGCATTAGCAGACTCACCTCCCAGACCTCTCGGGGGTGAAGCTGCGCTCCGGCCGAAGGAGGGGTTGCGCAGGCTCACCCCCCCCCCAGGAACCCGGCTGAAGGGGCCCTGGCCAGGGCACTTTTGAGAGGTTGCCTCTTCGCCGGCACAATGCCGGGGAATTGAGGTGCCTCTCCATCCCGAAGGTTCTTTGTGTCGCGAGGCCAAATGGGCACAAGTGACGCTGACCGGGACAAGCGCAGGAGGTCGAGCGGCAGAAATGATCATTAAAAGCGGTCTGAGGACCAACTATGAACATGAGTCTAATGTAAGCGGCGGTAAAAGAGAAAATAATGCTCCCTACCCCATTCTGTAAAACGGAAAGTGAGACGGGAGGGGGAGGGATGCCTCCCAACCGTATTAACCTTTGAGCAAATTGGGCTGGGGAGCAGAAGAGAAAGCGTGCAAAACTGTTAAGAAATACTCACCAAGGCGAGTTCGAGCTTTTGGGCGCATATTCAGAGACTTTTAAAATACTTGTCAAAGTAAACAATGGATAAAGATGGCGGGGAAGAGGACGGAGAAAGAGAAACTTCTGAAATTGAAACTAACAGAGAGTCCCAAACCGGAAGGAACCAACAAGCTGGCAAAGACTTTGGCAGAATCCATGTGCCCCCTACTGGACCAGATGAATAACATCAAAGAGCAGATGTCAACAATGACTCACTGTATCACCACCCAACAAACACAGATAAACGAGTCTCTTAAAATGATGGATGAAACAGCTGAGAAGGTGAAAGAAGCGGACGCCACTGCACAAAAGGTGAAAAAGAAAGTTCAAAAGCTGGAAAACAAGCAAGTTTATATGGAAGATCAGCAGTTACAACTACAAATGGAAAAGGCTAATATGATTCTTCGCTTCCAGGGCATGCCAGAGACTAAGGGAGAGAATCTTATGGAACTAATGAGTGAAACATTGGCCCCAGTGACAGATATGAAGGCGGAATGTTTGTTAAACGATATGGATGTGGCCTACAGGTCATATTCAGGATATATAAAGAAAAATAATCTGCCTGGGGAAATTGTGGTCAAATTCTCGAAGAGGCATGTGAGGGATGCAATCCTGAAAGCAGTATCTGGAGCACCCCTGAAAGTGGGGGAGAATACCATCAGAACATTGAAAGATATTCCATTTGAGATAAGACAAAGGAGAAAGAAATATAAAGAATTAACTCTTTTTCTACAAACAAATGCAATTGGATATAGATAGTTAACTCCAGAAGGCATAACCTTCAATTCTTTCAGAGAAAGGGGCGGCAGCCCCTAAAGGTCCTTATAAACTCCAGAAGAGATTAGGCAAGGAGAAGTAAAGGCTGAAGGACTCTGAATTGTGCCTTTATAAAATGTTGAAATGAGATGCTCTGGGGTATTTCTGTATGACAGTTAAACTTTAAACTTAAGACTTAGAAAAGTTAATGCTAAATTTGACTCTGTTGATAGTAATATTAACGAGATTAAGACTAAATGTTTGTCTAAACTGGTGAGATGATCGCCTCTCTTGGGGTTTTAGTCAGTAGTGGGTATCTTTCTTTATCCCTTAAATGTAGTTCCCTTCCTTATTTTCTGTTGTAGTTTGTAGTGTTAAAAAAATGCAATTAAAAAATCCCCTCGGGGGCTTAAAAAAAAGAAAAAGAAAAGAAGCAACAGCAGCACCAACCCACCTCAATCTAATTGCCTGCAGAGATCATCTGTGAGGGCACCAAATGCCATCTCTGTCCCATGGCCAGGGCAGAAACCAGACTGGAATGGATCCTACCCATACATTATTGGTAAAACATGGGAACAGCCACCAGATGGTGTTTACACTGGAAACCATGCTGTAAAGATAACATAAAGGTTGTATCTAATACATAAAATCTGCTTTATCCTCCGTTGCCAGTCAAAGTAGTTGTTATATGCTCTGTACCCCAAAAACCTGTCACTTGGATATGTAGATTCACCAGCAGTAGAAGCTGAAAAAAATGTGTATCCTGTCGGAATTCCTCAGTATTGGTAGAGTGGATATGTGCAAACCCTTGGTTTTGTACTTACTAGAAAACTAGTTTGGAAAGGGAGTCAAGGTAGATATGTCAGTGGCTTAGTTTGTATCATCTAAGGTGACTAGGGGGGCCATTTGCCCACTTTCAGTGGTCAGTCCCCTGCCAAACCACCCTGTCCCCTGTCAGCATTCAATGGTCTGGCAGAAAAAAAATGGGGTGAATGGTGTCCAGTAATGTTACGTCATTTCTGGCTGTGTAACTGGAAGTCATGTCACTGCATGGTCAGACACTAATATTTTCCTGAAACTCTTATCGTTTTGATTGAGTCGGTGAGGAATTTATTCTGAGTTTCTGAATGCGACCTGTGCCTGCTGCGGCTCCTTGAGCTGTTTATCTTTTCTTCATAGTGAGCCTAGACAAGCCTGGACAAGCTCAGCCAATTAAAACCTTTAAGGACCTGTCAGGCAACCTGAGCCTCTCTGCTTCTTCCTAGTTTCTATTTACTTTTACATCTTCCTGTCCTGCACGTAACAGCAGGACCTTGCACTCTGGGAACTGTTAGCCCTGCTCTGAGATACTGCACCAATACCCAGTGACCCCCAAGAAAGTATTTTGTTATGGCATGCCTACAGAAGAATATGCTGAGTCACCTGTCCTTGGCCTATTTCTTAGAGATTTTCCCACAATCTACCTGAGGAGCAGCTGGAAGTACTGGAGCAATGCCAATTTTTTTTGGTCCAGCTGGCTAGAGAGTCTATCCAGCAGAATCTTTTTGAGTGACAGTAATTTGGACAATCGTTGAGCTCTCAGAAAACTTTCCCGGTCTATTTGCTGCACTTGGCTGCTAAATTGTCTTTTTCTAGGGGGCGGTGGCTCCTACAAAAGCAGCTGTTGCAAAACAGGGGTTTCTTTTTGGTAAACAAATTTTTATTTTTTCTCAGGAATACAACGTATACACTTAAAACATTTCATTCTATCAATTGTCTACCCCATTCCCAATTCCTCCCTTCCCTCCAATGGCTTCCCGCAATGCTTCCACCCCTACTCCAAATTACTTCGTATCATCAACTATATCAATTTCTTATCATTACAATCTAAAGATAACATCATTTGACTTAATATTGATCTAAACATATCAAATTTTGTTTCACATCCCAGTTCTTTTCCAAATACACTTTAAAGTCACTCCATTCTTGAAAAAACACGTCATCTTCTTTATTGTTCAGCTTCTTCGTAATTTTGTCCATCTCTGCCATGAACAGAACTTTTTGTATCCAGTCTTCAATTTCTGGCACTTTCTCTGTTTTCCAAAATTGTGCATAAATCATTCTCGCTGTTGTGATTAAGTACCAGAATAAAGTCTTTTTAGTTGTATTGACTTCTTCCATTTTCAATCCTAAAAGCAGAATTTCCGGTGCCTTTTTAAAAGAGCATTTCAAAATTTTTTGCATTTCATTGTGGACTTTTGTCCAAAAGTCAACTGCTTTCTCACAAGTCCACCACATGTGGTAAAATGAGCCTTCATGGCTTTTACATTTCCAACACTTATTTGACATATTCTGGTTCATATTTGCAATTTTTTTCGGAGTCATGTACCACCTATACATCATTTTATAACAATTCTCTCTAACATTGGTACAAGGCGATATCTTAATAGAATTTTTCCACAAATATTCCCAGGTTTCAATAGCCACTTCCGTATTCATATTTATCGCCCATTTTATCATTTGCCCTTTTACAGTCTCATCTTCAGTATACCATTTTAGTAACACTTTATACATTTTAGAGATATTTTTTCCCCCTTCACTCTCCCAAATCATTTCAATCTCATTTTTTTCCTCTCTAAAACCATAGTTTCTTTTGTCTGATCTAAAAAGGTCAAAAATCTGCATATATTTCAGCCATTCATAATCATATTCAATTTCATTCTGCTTTTTCATTACCCATTCTGTTCCCACTTTTTTGATTAGATCTTTATATGGCAACCAATCTTTATCTCTATGTCTTGAGTAAGATGTTAACACTTCCACTGGTACAATCCACAATGGTCTTACATCACAAAAGTATTTTTTATACCTCATCCATACCACAAATAATGCTTTTCTTACCACATGAAGCTTAAAAAAGCTATCCATTTTTGTTTTGTCATACCATAAATATGCGTGCCAACCAAATCTACAATCGTGGCCTTCTAACCCCAGTAACTTGTCATTTTCTAATTTCACCCACTGTTCCATCCTGGTTAGACAGACCGCTTCATAATATAGTCTAAGATTTGGTAGTTGTAGCCCACCTCTGTCTTTGGCATCACAAAGAATTTTCATCTTGATTCGCGGTTTCTTGCCTGCCCAAACAAACTTTGATAGTTCTTGTTGCCACTTAAGTAGCAAATCTGTCTTATTAAGTATTGGTATTGTTTGGAACAGGAACATCAAGCGTGGTAGGACATTCATTTTTATAACTGATATTCTTCCCATCAGTGACATGTTCATTTTATCCCATCTCTTGAAGTCTTGAGTTAACTTAGTCCATAATTTTTCATAGTTATTCTTATATAAGTCTATATTTCTTGCAGTTAACTCAATACCAAGATATTTCGTCTTTTTTACTACTTCACATTGTACCAGGTCTTGCAGTTCCATTTGTTTTTGTTTCGTCATATTTTTACAAATAAGCTTCGTCTTATTCTTATTCACATAAAATCCGGCCAATTCTCCAAAGTCCTTTATTTTTTGGAATAGTAACGGTAACTTGTCTGTCGGGTTTTGCACAATAAACAAAGAACTGACTGATAGCTTCAAAGTACAGAAAGGCACCAGACAGGGTTGTCCCCTATCACCACTATTATTTATCTGGGTGTTGGAGATACTTCTACAAAAAATACAGCAAGACCAAGAGATAACGGGACTGACACATAAAGGACTTAAATACAAATATCGAGCATTTGCTGATGATGTAATGTTTATTGTGCAAAACAGGGGTTTCTCAGTTGCAGCTGCCTATGCCTAGCCCTTGGGTACCTGGTTTGTCTGCTTGCTCCTGAGCTCTCAGAAAACTTTTCTGGTTTGTCTGTGGCATTAAGCTCTAAACTGTCTTTTTCTTAAAGGGGGGGGTGGCACTTGCAAAAGCAGCTGTCATGACATGGGGGGTTTCTCAGTTGCAGCTGCCCATGCCTGTTTCTTGGGTATCTTGTTTGTCTGCTTGTTCCCCCTTTGTTTGTCTGTGTGTGCATGTATTGTGAAGGGGAAGAAGGATAGGGGCACAGAAATGCTCCAGAGGGTGACCAGACTTAACACACACCCCAGCCTCCAATCAGAGCAGAACTGAGGATTGAGTTTAATGTGCCCACTTCTAATTGGTTTTCTGGCCTGACTCCCTGTTATGTATTGATACGGACATGTCTGGACACGTAGCACTAAGGAAGCCGTGCGGTCTAGCGCACCTTCAGGATTTAGCACAATAGCCAACTCGGATCCTAGTGGGGACCAATAGATTTGCCCGGATCCTAAGGTTGACCTATGATGGACTCTTACACTGTAAATAGCCAATCACGGCAGTGGGGTGTGTGTTGGGTGTTGTGTGCTGCATGGATAAAAGCAGAGTTCGAACCCAGCTAGTTTGTAAGAACATAAGAACATAAGAGATGCCAATGTTGGATCAGGCCAAAGGCCCATCTAGTCCAACACTCTGTATCACACTGTGGCCAGAAATACCAGTGCCATCAGGAGGTTCACCAGTGAGGCCAGAACATTAGAAGCCCTCCCACTGTTGATCCCCCCAAGTACCAAGATGAAAGAGCATCACTTGCCCCAGAGTCCCTATCTATACCTTGTGGCTAATAGCCACTGATGGACCTCTGCTCCATATGCTTATCTAATTCCCTTTTGAAGCCGTCCATGCTTGTAGCCACCACCACTTCCTGTGGCAGTGAATTCCAAGTGTTAATCACTCTTTGGGTGAAGAAGTACTTCCTCTTATCCGTTCTAACCCGACCGCTCAGCAATTTCATTGAGTGCCCATGAGTTCTTGTATTGTGAGAAAGGGAGAAAAGTACCTATTTCTCTACCTGCTCTTTCCCATTCATAATCTTATAAACCTCAATCATGTCACCCCTCAGTCGTCGTTTCTCCAAGCTAAAGAGCCCTAAGTGCCTTAACCTTTCCTTAAAATCTGCCTCCATTCCTGAGGATTGGAAGGTAGCTAATGTCACTCCCATCTTTAAAAAGGGTTCCAGAGGAGATCTGGGAAATTACAGGCCAGTCAGTCTGACGCCGATACCGGGTAAATTGGTGGAAACCATTATTAAGGAAAGAATTAGTAGGCACATAGATGAACAAAACCTATTGAGGCAGACTCAACATGGGTTCTGTAAGGGAAGATCTTGTCTCACTAACCTATTAGTGTTCTTTGAGGGGGTGAACAAACATGTGGACAAGGGGGATCCAATAGATATTGTTTACCTTGACTTCCAGAAAGCTTTTGATAAAGTTCCTCATCAAAGGCTCATAAGTAAGCTCAAAAATCATGGGATAAAAGGACAAGTCCTTTTATGGATCAAAAACTGGCTAATTAATAGAAAACAGAGAGTGAGTATAAATGGGCAATTTTCTCAGTGGAGGGTGGTAAGCAGTGGGGTACCGCAGGGATCAGTACTTGGTCCACTGCTTTTTAACTTGTTCATTAATGATTTGGAGATGGGAGTAAGCAGTGAAGTGGCTAAATTTGCGGATGATACAAAGTTGTTCAAGGTGGTGAAAACCAGTGAGGATTGTGAGGCACTCCAAAGGGATCTGTCAAAGATGGGCAAGTGGGCGTCAACATGGCAAATGGGGTTCAATGTGGCCAAGTGCAAGGTGATGCACATTGGAGCCAAAAATCCTAAATATAAATACACATTGATGGGGTCTGAACTGGCAGAGACTGAGCAAGAGAGAGATCTTGGAGTTGTAGTGGATAACTCACTGAAAATGTCGAGACAGTGTGTGACTGCAATAAAGAAGGCCAATGCTATGCTGGGGATTATTAGGAAGGGTATTGAAAACAGATCAGCCAATATAATAATGCCCCTATATAAATCAATGGTGAGACCTCATTTGGAATACTGTGTGCAGTTCTGGGCACCACACCTTAAAAAGGATATTATAGCTTTGGAAAAAGTGCAGAAAAGGGCAACTCGAATGATAAAAGGGTTGGAACACTTTCCCTATGAGGAAAGGTTAAAGCGCTTAGGGCTCTTTAGCTTGGAGAAAAGACGACTGTGGGCACTCCATGAACTTGCTGAGCGGTCGGGTTAGAATGGATAAAAGGAAGTACTTCTTCACCCAAAGAGTGATTAACACTTGGAATTCACTGCCACAGGAAGTGGTGGGTGCTACAAGCATGGATGGCTTCAAAAGGGAATTAGATAAGCATATGGAGCAGAGGTCCATCAGTGGCTATTAGCCACAAGGTATAGCTAGGGGCTCTGGGGCAAGTGATGCTCTGTCTTCTTGGTGCTTGGGGGGGGGTCAACAGTGGGAGGGCTTCTAATGTCCTGGCCCCACTGCTGGACCTCCTGATGGCACTGGTATTTCTGGCCACTGTGTGACACAGAGTGTTGGACTGGATGGGCCTTTGGCCTGATCCAACATTGGCGTCTCTTATGTTCTTATGTTCATAGGGAAAGTGTTCCAACCCTTTTATAATTCGAGTTGCCCTTTTCTGCACTTTTTCCAAAGCTATAATTTGTATATATTTGTCTTTTAGTTGAGCTGAACTTCACTAATAAATATGAGCTGATCACTTGCTACACGTCTGAACCCAAACTGAGGCACCTTCAGTTAACATCACAGCATCTGGGTCAGGGAGTGGGTCAGCCTGCTTCAGTGAAGGAAGAGCGGGGAAGGAGGCAGCTGATGTAACAGCAGAGCTCTCTTGCCTGACAGCCAGAACAATGGGAATTATTTTTGACCATTTGAACTTAACACTTTCAAAACCTCATCAGTGTAGTGCTGAAAACTAACAACAATAGACCCTTGCTACCTACACTTTTAACAGTCTCACCACTGGCATGAGTTCCCTGTTGATGTTTCCACCAAGCAGTGGTGCCAAAAAGCCCCTAAACCCTCTGCCACGAGTACAGTAATCAGTTTTTACAAATTAGTCCTTCAGCCCCATCAGATCTGCTTGAATATCCTATTGGATGATAAAACTTCCCCCGTAGAATTCCAAATTTTTGTGTAGTGCAGCAACTGAGAGCCCTGTTGAATACCCAAAATCTCTCCATCAATCTGAAGTTAGTGGAGAACCTTAATTGCTCCTATAGGGCAACCAGATTATTGTTAATGTTTGGTTGCTCAAACATTCCATCTCTGATGTGACAGGGAAAAAATCCTGAATTCTAAGGGAATCTTTCCATCCAGAGTCTTTAATAATGTCTCACACTCCCCCCTCTTTAACACAGGGACATCATTCCTCAGAACTAACATTGAGACCAATGGCAGGAAAGTGAGTCAATCAGAGTCCCAGACAGCCATCTCCTGCTAACAGTACGTCTCACCTAGCAGAATCTCACTTAGTGGTTCTACTGAGGCAGACCTAATCAACACTTTCAAAACTCTACCAGATAATGTGCAAAAGTCGGTCACTGGCAGGCCAGAGAAGCTGAGGACCAGACTCTTGGATATTTTATTGGATATCTTTTACCCCCATTCCCCCTATTTCTCTCTTAATTGTAGTTAGTGCAGAGATGGCCCCAAGTATCACCCCTAATGTCTACACTTCCCCAGGACTTTTTAATCCCTCAGAAGCTATTTTTACAGAAGGTGGATCAATCCCACACAATTAATATGTTTTAACCCAAGCCCATAACAAACTCTCAATCCCTGAAGAAGGGCTCTCCAATAGATATTTTAAGAGAGCCATGAGCTCGGTACAACAGTGGGCCCAATCAGCAAGGCTTCTACTTTAGCTCCAGTGCCCTCATTCAAAAAAGGATCCATTCAAGCAGAGGTCATTTCGGGGGGGATCGCAGGGGATCGCAGTTCCCCCAGGTGAGGTACGGGGGGCGGGGCACATGACAAAGCCCCGCCCCCTGCCTCCGGCTGCCCCGCTTCCGGCCCTCATTCAGCCAGGAGGAGGCAGGAGAAGAGGGAGGGTAAGTTGCTTCCTCCCTGCCTCTCCCCACCCCTGCCTGCCTGGGGCCAGGGAGGGCCTTCGCAAGGCTTCCTTGCACTCCCGCCGGCCTTGCAGGTCCACCGCCGGGCCCATCATGGGGCTCGGCAGTGGAGCTGCAAGGCTGGCGGCGGCGGCTGGGACCATTGGGGGCGGGGTGTGTGACCTTATGACACACTTCCAGTGATGTCAGGAGGTGTGGCCTTATGACACACTTTCGGTGATGTCAGGGGGTGTGGCATATGCTAATGAGTTATGCTAATGAGTTCCCCTAGCTCTTTTTCTATGAAACAACCCCTGCATTCAAGTGGACCCCAACAGAGAACTGAATAGGATCGAGAGGTTAGGCTGACTAATACACCTCCTCTCCTGGAACTTTGTGGGATGGGGGAATAAACTCCATGATTCAAACTTCCTCTAATTTCTGCAAAAATTTGACATCTTGTGTTTGCAGGAAACTTGGTCCCAGGAGAACAGCCCCCCATTTCTATAGGACTTCCAAGCATTTGCTGTCCCTACTGTTAAAACCCAAACTAAAAATCATACTAGTGGGGGAGTCTAGTAATCTTTGTCTCAGTGGACCTCAAGGCTGAAATCCAGCTCCTGAATAGTGGCACTCAAAATCATATCCAGGCGCTGTAGATTAGAGGCAAACACATCGTCTCTTGTCTCTTCCACCTAGAAGTTCTCATTTCTTCCACTTAGAAGTTCTAAGTTTCAAGCACAGATGCTATCTGGGACAACCTGCCCATCATCTTGGATGCTCTAGACTCCCAATTCCCCAACTCCCACATTGCCTTATGCGGTGACTTTAGTGCAAGGACCGGGTTTGATTCCCCACTCCTCTACTTGCACCTGGCTGGATGACCTTGGGCAAGCCGTAGCTCTGATAAGAGCAGTTTCCATCAAGAGCTCTCTCAGCCCCACCTACCTCACAGGGTGTCTGTTGTGGGGAGGGGAAGGGAAAGGAGTTTGTAAGCCGCTCTGAAACTTCTCTGGGTAGTGAAGGGCGGGGTATAAATCCAAACTCCTCCTCCTCCTCTTC
>NW_015173720.1:7809-88782 GCF_001447785.1 Gekko japonicus | reverse complement strand
TTCTTCTTCTTCTTCTTCTTCTTCTTCTTCTTCTTCTTCTTCTTCTTCTTCTTCTTCTTCTTCTTCTTCTTCTTCTTCTTCTTCTTCTTCTTCTCATCTGGCAATAATGAAGTCCTCAGTTGCAAGGTCAACTGGAGCTGTCATTATATTGTTCTTGCCTTTGGCCTCATGAAAAAAATTTCTACCTACAATACAGTTTCAGGGAAATGCTACAGTGTCCTGCAGCGTAGCAACATCACTTCCAGTTACACAGCAGGAAATGATGTTGTGTAGCACTGACATTGTTCACATGAGTCTCCACTGTGCACAGTCTCCTGGGGATTGGCAGCCAGTCCCTGGGCTGGCAACCCTAAAAGTGACCTACTAGCTACTTCTCTAACTACTAATGTCGATTTGTGCCACATCTGGCAATTTATGGTCCAGATGGCAGTCTTAAAAGCTGAAAGTTTGGCCTAGTATTTGTCGTTGCTTATCCCTACTATACATTTATTTATTTATTTTCTTCTTTTATACCCCGCCTTTCTCTCAAGTGGGAATCCAAGGCAGCTTACATCCTTCTTCTCTCCTCTGTTTTATTTTCTCAGCAACCTTGTGATGTAGGTTAGGATGTGAGTGACTAGTTTAAGGTCACACAGCAAGTGTGGGGATTTGAATCTGGATCTCCCAGGTTCTAGTCCAACAGTCTAACCATTACATCACTCTGGCTTTCAACAGTTCAGCTTGTTCATTTGTTCAAACGAAGCACTAATCATCAACACATAGTCTAAAAACTGAGAACCTCTATCCTATGTACAATCTTTACCACATTCAAAGGCATGAGCCATCCTTATTTCACTAGAAAATAATCTGCTATAGCTAACCCTGCCATGGAAACTCTTTTTAAAAAGGACAAACAGCAAAGAAGAATCTAAGAATTACATAATTTATAGCCTGCATAATCAGTTCAGTTTAGTTTATTATGGTCAAAGACCAGCAGAATCATGATTATGGCCAGCATAATCATTTTTTACAAAGATTTTATCAGTTTAGGTCTCTCTTCCCCAAGGTACATGAAACATGTATATTACAGTGTGTGTGAATATCACCCTACAAAACAATTGTCAACCAAGAAGCCAGTAAGAGAAAGAAACCACTCTGCACTGAGCAATTACGTATACTTACAATTCATTTTAATCGCCTTGACCATTCAATTACAGCATATTTATTTGGTCCTCACCACATATTTACAAAGGCGTTACATGGTGAAACTGAAAAATACGACCACATTAGCTATCTAATGAGGAAAGCTTCGGGGAGGGAAATTGAGAATAAAAATCAAGGTCAATGTGAGCAGACCGAAATATAAAAACTATTGTATAAAATTGAAAGTTAAGAATGGTACACTGAGAGTTGAGCTTGTCTCTTTCTCTCTCTCATAAATTAATTAATTTATAAATTACCTATGGTTTTGCCCCAAATCAAGGCTTTATGTTTTCCATGATAACATCGTACAAAGAATAGATCTGCATTGTCAGATACATATTAATCAGCTTTATAAGACACTGGCCTATTATGCAACGGTGTTTCCTCTTGCTTTCACCATGCAGGTCTGTCGGGTTTTCTTTGTTGTTCTGCATTGATTTTCTTCCCTTCAGTGCTCAGTTAACTTTCTGGGCTTTGTTTCCCTGGGTTTTCTGAGAGTGCTTTTCTGTTGATTTTTCCCTTGTTTTGCTCCCAAGCCAAAGGTAATTCAAAAGCATACAGATTCCCTTGGATTTCCCCCCTGCTCTTTTGCCTCCCGTCAAAGGTCAATCCCTGCCCACATCAAGGTGGTTTCACCCCCTCTGCACCTTCCACCATCCTCTCCCCTTCATTGGTGTACAAGCTAAATTTTTCTCTCATTTTTAAACTTTTTTTTTTTACAAGTGGCATGAGTCTAGTGATATGAGATGATCACTAGTCTCAGACTGCTGAATAAAAATAAATTAAGTGATGGGGAAAATGTTTAAAAGGAGGTGTGTAAAACTTGAAAAGGGGATCAGAGAGGAGGCAAACGGAAGTGTCCCTAGCGGAAAAAATATTTCAGTGCTGCATGCAAGCAAAATAAAGGGGGGAAAGAAGAGAGAAGAGAGATTTATACCCCACCCTTCACTACCTGAAGGAGTCTCAGAGTGGCTTACAATCTCCTTTCCTTTCCCCTCCCTACAACAGACACCCTGTGAGGTAGGTGGGGCTGAGAGAGCTCTGAGAGAGCTGTGTCTGACTCAAGGTCACCCAGCTGGCTTCATTTGGAGGAGTGGGGAATAAAACCCTGTTCTCCCAGATTAGAGTCTGCACTCCTAACCACTATACCTAACTGGCATCAGCACAGAATAAAATTGACATGAGATTTGAAGAGAGAGAGACACCTGGATGGGAAGCCTACAGCTTTGAAAACATTTTCTTTTTAATGCTTTAGTGAACAAAGCTGGGAGGGGGGCATTTTTGCAGGCTTTGGAAGCTTAAAATTAAAATGGTGTCTGAGCCACATGGACCTTCTGCGAATTGCCGAATTAAAAAATCACTTGGGATCAATCCATTTGGAGGAAGGGTGCAATCCACACAAGACAGGCTTTAAAAAACTGACAAGATCAAGACCAGTGGTGCAGGATCAAATTAGAGAATCCCAAAGACAAAAACATGCACATTTGCAAGGAAGTGCAAGAAATTAGCATTACTGTGCAGCTGTGCTTGGGCATAGATGACAATACCCCCCATTTTTTTTTTCAGTTTAGTGGCACAAGATTAAACAAGCTCTCCAGAGCTTCTGCCAGAGGACTCCTCCCCCATACAAATTGCAGCCCTATGCAAAGCATGGTGGAGTTGCAGCTAACTTTGCACAGGAGCACGTAAACACACACACATAAATGCACACACATGTTGCCAATGATCACAGCTTGCAATGTCAGTATCAGTGGGTTCTACCATGCATTCTGTACACTCAACATGTCCCCCATATTATGAGATCATGCTCTTTCCCATTTTTCACAGTGGCTGATAACACAGCAGAGAATCCCCTAGTGTTTTGCCAAATGTCAGTTTCAAAAAAGGTTTTCTCAATTTCAGCATCAGGTTTTCCCTCTTTGTCTGTGTTCCTTTCTTTTCCCTTTCATTCAACAAACTAATGCTAAAATGCATGCACAAAACCTGAACCATGAGGATTTAAATGGAAGGCGCTTTCTGGACACTATTGCGCAGCTGTGATAGGGCAATTGTGTAATTTTTTTAAAGTAACTTTGGACACCCTCCCCCACACACCACAAGTGATGTTCCACCCTGATTTAGAAAAGTGCATTTTTATTTTAGCTGCAGAATAAATACACTGGAGGAAAAAGAATGATGCATAAGGTGGGCACAGAATCTGAAGTCAAGATTAAAAGCTTACTGCTCTGAAAATCTGCAGTAAGATGTGTGTGTGTAATGGGCCACTTTGAGGATAGACTTCAAATTTATTCTCATTTTTCCTTGATTTTATTCAGATGGCTTGGTCCAATCTATATCATGCCTTACCTTTTGGCTGTTAGCACTGATAGGATCTTTCTTTTACTGGGCTCCTGACGATGTCTACTGATGTTTTATGCATAACGACGCTGAAATTTAATTGAGCTGTAAGCTTCTGTTTAATTATGAAGCTTCGTGATACCTTCAGCACTTTTTCTTCTTTGATTACTGTAACTGTTTTGCCATAACCCCTTTAAAATCTTTCATCTATTAAAGCATGAATAGATAAGGCAGTTTTAGGAGAAACTCTAATTAGACTATTGCAATTATCTTAATGTACCTTCAGCGTTTTAAGATGAACTTTCTGAAACACACCTTGTGGAATATTAAAAAAACAACAACATTCTGATTAATGGTTTGAATCATGTTCCTGAACAATGTTAGAAAACACAGAAGTCAGATTGGAGAAGTGTGTTATTCCAAACAGAGTTTCCTTGAACTTTCTTGTCATATCATTTAAAAATATTTACTGTGTAAATGATTTCTGTGATGAAACAGAGGACCAGCATGGTGGTAGTCTGACTCATCCTAGGGCCCCAAGAGGCCTTCAGAATACATGTGGGCAAAAGGGGAGAACTTCCTGTCAGCTAGGTGGGAGATGGTGATAACAGCTACAGATTCCTTGCAAATAGGGGAATAAAAGGAAATTGGGCAGGAAAAAGAAAAAGAGGGGGCTGATATGGCACTTTTCAAAATGCCAAAAGATACCCATAAAGGAACAGAGATAAAAGTCAACAACACTTCAGAACCAGTTGCAGCTATCCAAGTTGTCTACCTTATGTATGACCCAACATAATTTTCTTCTGATGCAGTGAAATGACTAGAATAATCAAAATGACAATGGGCCCCCGGCACTTAATAGGATTCTTATCTCACTACTTATACTAATTTACATCCCCCTAACCCCTCTGCTCTAATCAAGGTGATTACAATATACATTGTACCTTCGCATCCTTCAGAAGTATTCTTTACTATATCTATTCTACTTTCTGACTGGGATGTAAAGACTCAGCAATCTTCATTCCTACTTGTATCCGATAAAGAGAGCTTTGACACTCAGAAGCTTATACCGAGAAAATCTTGCTAGTAACTAAGGTACTACTGGAGTCAAATCTAACTGTTCTGCATACCAACACAGCTACCCTCTGAAATTATTTTTATGGGAGAAAAGCTGTTTTGCTGAAGTAACCAGGACTGGTTGTTCACTGATGAAATGTGCTGTGAATTAGGGATGGACACAAACTGGTAAATTGCAGTTAATTTTGTGGTTTGTGGCATGCATTATTTGTGAACCGTGAACCATTATGAATTTTTTGATGTTAGACAAACAGGTTAAGTTTGTGAGGCTCATGATACAGTAGAATGGTCCCCTGACATGCAAGAGACACCAAACTCACAGGAAGTCTCTGCCTGACTCTCTTCTACCTGCCCTCCAAGATTGGTGAGAATTAGATTTTTGAGGTCCAAGTTATGCTTCCCCCCAAGAAAATGCCTCCAGGAAAGTGCTTTCTGGGGAAATGAGGCAAAGGTTCAGGAAGTTCAGAAGTGTATAGAACAGAGCCTGTGCAAGCTAGAGAAACCAAGTACACAGCACCTCTTTGGATGACTCTCCTCTACCTGCCCTCTAAGTGTGGTGATGATTGGATTGACAGACTCTGAGTTATACCCCCCCAAAAAGAAGGTGCCCCTATTGTCCATTGTTTCCAATTGGGGGGGGGGGAGCAAAAAAGCAAGGGCAACAGAAGCCCAGCAGAACAGAATCAAAGTCCTTAAAAATCTCTGAAGTAGAAACTGAAGGGGGGCATTTTTGCAAGCCCAGCAGAAACAGTGCAATGTACAGAATGCCCAGCAGTACCAGTGCAATCAAAGAGATGCAATGCCAGCTCAACAGGACTGATATCTAGCATAGAATCACACTCCCAAGTTGGGGGGGGGGAAGAGATTTTGCAAGCTCTGTGCAAGAAAATGGGAAGGGATCCCAAGCCAGCAAAAGGGAAAAAATACTCTTGAAACTGACAAGATCAGCTGGGAAGCAGATAGAAACCTGAGACAAGGAGACAAAGGGGGGGGGGAGAGAAAACAGTCCAAGGCTGGAGAATTCCGTCCACCTTCTTGCTTTGAAGTTCTTTCCCCCTGTTGCCTTGGAGTAAACTGTTTGAGTGGCTACCATCTGTCTGAAAATGTATTGATTCATGAATCGTCACAAACCATTATGAACAGCACCAAAGTTCATGGAATGTTTGTGCCGGGGACTCTTTCATGAACATCACTTTGCAAACCACAAACTGGCCAAAATTCATGACAAACTTTACTTCGTGAGCCGGTTCATGCTCATCCCTACTATGAATGATTGGAGGCTGAACCTGAGCTTAGTCTGTGATTCAAAATAGCAGTAGTTTTGGGTTTTGAATACTTTTCAATACCTGTAGCTTCAGCTAAATAGCTACTCCACACAAAGTAAATTTTTGAGGCTTGTTTGGATGCTCATGTTCAAGACAAACAATAAAGGAATTACAGAAGAAGTAGAAAGCCTTTTGATAAGAAGAGGGCAAGGGGGAAAGGAAGCTTTGATAAGATGGGGGCAACACAGCATCATTTACTTGTAGCTGCTAGGAGGAAGTTTTGACCACTGTGCCACTATTGTGGGCCTTCTGGTACAGCTGACTGACCAGCTGACTGGGAAACAGGATGCTGGATTAGATGGAACATTGGTCTGATTCACCAAGATTCTTCTTATGTTCATATAAGAGAAAGCCTCCACATCTCTAGCTCCAGCTGTCACACAGAGGAGGTTGGGTCAATGACAACCCCACCTATACTCTGAGCCAGTAAGCATTTTGGCTTTGGTGTAAATCAGCCTTGTTCATTCTATGCAGTGATGGATCAAGGTATTTTGCTGGCCAGAGCAAATTGAGGTTACAGGAGCCCCAGAGAAGACGGGTGCCAAGCTGTGCCACCAGTGGCCAGAAGAAAGGCATTCTGGCAGCATGGCAGGATCAAGAGATGATCATTACACATGCCAATGGTGTTGTTTCTTCCTGCACTGCTCAGATTAAGGCACTCCAAACAGTTGCTTGGGTTAGCTGTGCAGTAAGCAATCTTTTATTCTACATTTGGGTTACCAGCTTTTGAGTCTCTCCCTGCAGCTATGCCTTTAACCCAGTTTGATCTCCAGCAGTGAGCAAGGGGCAACTTTGTGTCATGCCAAGCTTCATCTGTTCATCTCTGCACTTCAGTCCTCTGTTAGAAGCAGTCTAGGATGTGTTTTTTTCTGGTCAGTAGGCAACCTTGCAATGCAGATAAAGACTATGGCTGCTCCTAAAATACTATTTCAATAGCTTGCTAGACTTTGAGATGAACTTATTGAACAGCAGTCAGATGTGGATTACTGGCAGAGAAGGCTTGAGCCCAGGGGTATCACCATAACTGGGAAATTTGAATTTTGAAAGAGGGCAGTGACCTCACAGGGTTGAGGACTCACCCTTTGACCTGGGATTGACATCACAGGAAAGGGTGGGTTCTAGGAAGTGGCATCACAATTGCCATCACTTGACCTTTTACTTAGTAGTGACATCACATCCTTGCTAAGCATCATCCCCCAAATCTCCAGGTATTTCCCAAGCTGGACCTGGCAATCCTATTCTACATGCATTGAGGACAGCAGCATTGTGCCTGCTGCCTCCAGTGTGGACACAATCCTTCCTCTTTCTGTTTTTGTAGAATCTGTTTGACCTCGTGAGCAGGGCTGTAATCACCAGCCTGTGCCGTCATGGTGCACCTGTGCAGAAAAGGATGTATAGATAAATGTTTAAATAGCACTTACTAAATCCTGCAGGTTGTTTTTCTTTGCAAGATTAACAAGAACCTAACAATGATAGTTCTGTACCCTAAATTCAGCTAAAGCTTTAAATTACATTTGCTGCTAAACTCAGGTTTGCATGAATTATTCAGACATCTGCTTTCTTGATTTAGGCATTTGTTTTGCATTCATTTTCTGAATGATAGACCTTGTTCTTTATTACTCACCAGATAGCTGTGAATGAATTAAAAATCAACTAAGTATCTGAATGTCAGCAAGAAATTTTGGTCATCACAATTCCTAGATTGGAGGTTGTCAAGGACTTATCTGTTGTTGTTATTGTATTAAAGATGGGACATTATACAACTGGCACAAAGGGAGCTGCCGTGATACTTTTCAGAATATGAAGCGAGATTAGTCCCAAACTCGTATAGCATTAAGAAAATTTTGATACTGAATCCTGACACAATCAAACATCCCTTAGGAGATACAAAAGTAACCTCATCTGTCAATAGCAGAAGTCACAACCAGTGTTCCCTCTAAGCTGAGTTAGTGTGAGCTAGCTCACAGTCTTTTAGCCTCTGGCTCACACATTTTTATCTTAGCTCAGGAAGGAGGGCTCCAGAGCAAACTAATTTATGCAGTACCTAAATTGCTTGCTCACAACTTTAATGCCAGTAGCTCACAAAGTGGAATTTTTGCTCACAAGAGTCCACAGCTTGGTCACAACATATTTTGGCTATTAAAACAGAAAAAGACAAAATGCCTTGGCATTTCCCCCATGTTCTTTACATGCTTTCAGACTGTATCATTCACTTTCCTTTCCGCTACATCTGAACCTCAAAAGTAGCAATAAAATGCATTTTTTACTACTGTGACACAGATTATTGCAATGATGTTGATTTAAAATGTATGTGTTACATTCAAAGTTTGGGTCCAGTGGCACCTTTAAGACCAACAAAGTTTTATTCAAGGTATAAGCGTTCATGTGCATGCATAGCTACCTATATGTATGGACTGGTAATTTCCATTTCAATGTATCTGAAGAAGTGTGCCTTGCACACAAAAGCTCATAGCTTGAATAAAACTTGGTCGGTCTTAAAGGTGCCACTGGACTCACACTTTGTTCTGCTGCTTCAGACCTACATGGCTACCCACCTTAAACTATTTACATTCAAAATATTTTTTTCCCCAAAATGATAGATTCAGGTGTGTAACCATGTTGTTCTGAAGCAATAGAACAGAGCTGTTCTTGAGAGAGCTCTCTCAGCCCCACCTACCTCACAGGGTGTCTGTTGTGGGGAGGGGAAGGGAAAGGAGATTGTAAGCCGCTCTGAGACTCCTTCGGGTAGTGAAGGGCAGGGAATAAATCCAATCTCTTCTTCTCTTCTTCTTAAGACCAAGACACTTTGAATAAAACTTTGTTGGTCTAAAAGGTGCCACTGAACTTGGATTTCCCACCCCCCCAAAAAATGATAGTGACGGTCAAAGAGAAAAGATGGAATAAATATGTGTGTGCGTGTAAAGGCACATAGCATTGGCCATGAGGGTTCAAAACTGGTGAAAAGATACCAGTGGGCATACTGTCATACCAAATTATTCCTTGGCATTGTACACATTGATCCAACTTCAAAAATACATCCGTGCTAATGTAACCCCCATGAATTAACTGGTTTAGCCCAGTAGGGGTGGCATCTCAGAGTGGAGAGTCTGTTTACTGGGGAGCTGTATACAGTTCTGGGCTCTTACCTCATTGCATAAGGTCTGTGTTTTCTATGTTGAGGCCTGGCTTCTCTGATGTCTAGCTTGTTCCTTGCTTGTGAAGGACTACACTGGAACTACATAGATCAGAGAAGTTAAACTTTGATCATCACAGAGTTGAATCAAGCAATAACCTGAATAACTTGCTTAACTGAATCCAAAGACATTCTCTGCAGATTTCTGTTCTCTTTTACACCTATGTGTTTAGCCATACAAATCTTGTTTTTCTGCATGTTGGAGAAATTTATTAATTTACATTGTCTTGCAAGTTCTGTTCCAAATTTGGCCCCACAGAACTCACACAGTCAAAAGTTATACAGAGATAGAACTGCAGAGCATCACAGGCATATGCAGCAGCATCCTAGGGGCCATTGTGAGGCTACGGAGCCATGAGCACATGAGTGACTATGCGTTTGCCCTTGGAAATAGTAAAGGGCTTCCATGGCTGTGACCCAGCCACATAATATATAAAGTCACTCTTCGTGCTTCAACAGCTAAACCGGACTATTCCTTGAGCACATCGGCATGCTCAACAAAACACTGAAAAAACCATAGGATTCATTTGGAATGTTTAAGCAGGGGTCCAATTGCTTGCCCTACATGACAGCCTTTCCTCAAATACTTGGTTCCATCCCCCACATATCTCCAGGTCAGCATTGAGCAAACAGGACGGTTGCAGCAGTTTTCATCACATTACAAGTCACTACACAAAATGGGGGCCTTTGCCTCCCCAGTGTTTATGCTCGAGTGAGATCAAGGTGCACCATAATATCTTCACAGAGTAAGTTGAGAGGGGACCACCTGCTGTAGTAAAGCTACATTCGGACCAAGAGAGGCGTCATCAGTGGGGAGCGGGTGAGTCACACGCGCAGCGGTCGGTCTTGCCAAGCAACATTTGCAGCTGCCTCTCCCTCCCTACTGAAATGAAAGGTGTTTCCTGGGACCTACTTCAGAGATCTATTGTTATGCAAAACTCTGCTCTGTTTGTAATATATGCAGATTAGGCTCTGCTCTGTTAGCATTACCCCACATCCACTCCTGTTATTTGGTGCCAACCTCATCTGCAACAGTAAGCAGCTTCGGTGCCACAATATGCCAGTTTCTGCAGCTGGGCTCTGTTTGTGCAAACCTATTCCGATCCATGGAAAAACTTTTTTTTTTTTTGCTGGGGCTTGTGGCTGATGGGATCCTATACCCACGCTAATGCATAGCAATGCCCTGGTCAGCTTTGTTTGGGGGCCTGGTGTCTTTCTTTGCCATCATCAAAACAACTCATTACTCGGGCTCCCGATTGCATCCTGATGGATAAACGAGGGAAAGCAGAACTCTAGCGTTGCTCTCCTTCTCACCTGTATCTATTGGACTGACTACAGTGCAAAATTATTCATTGAAGTCATAATCATTTCCGCAGTTTAAAAAGTGTAAGTTGAAACACTGAATAGGAAAGAAAAGTGACAAACGAAACATTATCATTGCAACATATCAAGAGCGATGTTTTGCGAGCAGGTGTCGCCGTATGCCGCAGCTGTTCTCAGCCCCTTTTTTCTAAGGATCAGAATTACTAACTCAAAACTTCACAAACTTTACTTCCAAAGTGGATCCAGTAAGAGAACACACTTACAATATTTTGTTTTGATGTCTCAATTGAGACATGATGCAAAACCATAGTTTATTTTAACAATGGTGTTAAATTTGAAATCAGGACTCAGCTGAGAATAACTCAAATCCTGGCTTGCCTCAACAAAGGCTGTTTTTCATTTCCTTCTCTTTGTAGTCTGGGAGGGTGTTGTGAGAGAACAAGCCAGGATTAAGCCAGGATATAGGCATTTGGACATTACACAAAATCATAGTTAAGATTAAGACTAACTGTGGTTAATAAATCCACTTCAGATTCCGATTTGACAGTGCCTGCACAACCATAGCTAGTAGTCTGGCCTGCATACAATAACCAAACCATAGTTTTTTGCAATGTCTGAACAGAGTCATGGAGTTAAAGCAGACATAATAGGCTGTGGTCATACACACTAAATATCTCACTTTCAATTCACTTTCAGTGCACTTTCCAACTGGATTTTTACTGTGTGAATGGACAAAATCCAGTCGGAAAGTGCACTGAAAGTGGATTGAAAGTGGATTATTTAGTGTGTGTGGCTGCAGCCATAGATAGGCTTGCCATATGCTGCTGGGGATCAGATCTCCCATCCCCAGCTCCTGTTGCCCACTAGCACACTGTCGGCCAGCGGAAGGGGGAAAAAATCTGTTAGGCAATGGCATTATGTCACTTCTGGGGAAAACCTAGAAATAACATCAAACTTCTCTAGGAACCACTAGAACCTCTATGGTTTACCCCAGAAATAATGGTACTCTGCTGACCAATGGTGCCTTTCCCATGTTTCTGCCCCCTCCCTTGGGTTGCCAGGTCCAACTTGAGAAATATCTGAGAACTTTGAGGAGGAGCCAGGAGACTTTGGGGGTGGAGCCAGGAGACTTTTGTGATGTCATGTCCTGTAATTTCTCTTCAAGGTCCAGTGATGTCACTTCTCAAGCTCCACCTCCTTCCAATGCCTCTTGTTTCTCTGCCTTCCAGCCTGCCTCTTCTGTGAAACCTTGGGCCTAATGGCTATTAAAACTAAGCCCAAACACCTAACCACATGCATACATATTTTATCTTTAATGCTATCTTTCTTCCTTAATGCTTTTAGACCATGAGCTGCATGTAGAGTTTGTCTCTTTGTTAATGTTACTCTCTAAAACACCATCTAAAATTCCCTGTCTTAAGGCAAAAATTCTTTTTAAAAGTCTAAAACATCCCTGACAAGTATCTGTAGGTCTTCTCCCCCCTCCCCCCCAAAAAAACCCTCCAGAGAAAAAGATCTTACCTCACCATCTCCCTGAGCTTCTGTACTGGTCTGCCCTGATAATGAGGGATTTCCCCCCTAACGTTGCACTTTAAAATTATGAAAAACTCTTGCTCTAAGGGGCTGGGCCAGTGCCGATCCATGGAGGTTGGGGCACCTCTTGTGTGCTCTGGCTGGAAAGGTCAGGCACGGAAGTCTGGCCTGCCTGGGAAGGGGCTCCAGCCTTCTTTCCACCGGCCCCATTCTCCACATGGCGAAGGACTGAAGTGCCTTGGCTTCCCTGAGCCACTGGCTCCAAACAGCATGGCAGGCCTGAGGATGATGAAACCACCCTTGCCCACCCACCCACCCGCTTCTTCGGGGATTTATTATTATTTATTTATTTAATTGGATTTACTAGGCCACCCTTCCCTACAAGTAGATCTCAGGGCGGCTTACAACAGATAGTATACAGTATTGTAAAACAACATTTTGAAAAATCCAATAAATAAAACTAGATAAAAACAGTATATGTACCATACATAAGATGGTGAAGGATCCATACTCCCCAGCCTACCTGGGGGGAGGCGCCTTGCAGGGTGGGGAATTATATGAGAGTGCCAGAAGAAGTCCCGTTCTGTCCTCAACCAAAAGCCTGGTGGAACATCTCTGCCATACATGCCCTGCAGAAAGGTAACAACTCCTGCAGGGCACAGATGTCTTCCAGCAGAGCTTTCCACCATGGAGGGGCCAGGGCTGAAAATGCCTTGGCCCTGGTCAAGGACAGCTGGACTTCTCTCTGGCTGGGGACCACCAGCAAGTTCTTATTTCCTGAGTGTAATGCTCTTCCAGGGGAATACTGGGAGAGGTGGTCCCAAAGGTATGTAGGTCCATGACGGCTAAGGGCCTTAAAGGTCAGTACCAAAACCTTGAACCTAATCCAGTGCTGCACTGGTTGGATGTGTGCTGTATGAGGGGTCCCTGTAAGGACCCATGTGGCTGCATTTTGGACCAATTGAAGCTTCAGGGTCAGGAGCAAGGGCAGGTCCACATAGAGTGAATTACAGTAGTCCAGCCTGGAGGTGATCGTTGCATGGATTACCGTGGCTAGGTCAGGGTGAGACAAGTAGGGAGCCAACTGCCTAACCTGGTGAAATTGGAAAAATGCCAGGTTGGCAACCTTTGCAACCTGGGCTTCCATGGCTAAGGAAGAGTCCAGAGTCATGCCCAAACTCTTAATGGACTGTGTCGGTAATAGAGGCACACCCTCAAGAGTCAAGAGATGACAACCTCATCGAGCCTCCCCCCTACCCAGCCACGGAAACTCAATCTTTCCTAGATTCAGTTTCAGTCAACTCTGTTTTAACCATCTCACCACAGCCTCCAAACCCTCGGCTAGATTCCCAGGGACAATATCTGGCTGGTCGCCCATCAACAGATATAGCTGGGTGTCATCAGCATATTAATGACATCCCAGCCCGAAACTCTGCACTAGCTGGGCAAGGGGGTGCATATAGATGTTAAACAGCATCGGGGAGAGAAGTGCCCCTCCTTGAGGAACTCCACATTCCAGTGGGTACCTTGAGGACACTGTCCCTCTCAGTGCCACCCTCTGTCCCCGACCATGGAGAAATGAGGTGCGCCATTGTAAGGCTGTCCCACAGATTCCAACGTTGGCAAGGCAGTGAGTTAATAGATCATAATCAACTGTGTCAAACGCTGCTGTGAGATCAAGTAATATCAGCAGCACTGACCTGCTTCAATCCAGCTGTCTGCGGAGATTGTCTGTGAGGGCGATCAATGCTGTCTCCTTCCCATGGCCAGCGTGGAAGCCTGATTGAAATGGATCCAATACTGATGCATCCTCCAGAAATTTCTGGAGCTGTTCAGCCGCCGCTCTTTCAATTACCTTACCCAGAAACGAGAGATTCAAGATTCTGTAGGATTTGAATTTGGTTTTTTCAAGAGTGGAACAACCACTGTCTCCTTCCGGCGACTTGGGAAAATCCTGAAACTCAGGGACAGATTGATAATATTTCCAAGGGAGCCTCGTAACCTCTCGTTGCTGGCCTTCACTAGCTTTGAGGGGCACAGATCCAAGAGGTAAGTGGTTGGCCTGACAGCACCCAGAATACTGTCAATATTGGCATGGGAGAGCCGCCTGAAGGTGTCAAAAACCAAATCCAGAGGTGGCCAAGGGGCCTCCAGTTCATGTACTGTGTAAATGTTGGCTGGAAGGTCATGACGGAGTGACAAAACTTTACCTGCGAAAAAGCTCGCAAATGCCTCACAGTTTAAGGTCAAATTTCTATTACTTTGGGTCCTCTCTGAGAGTGGGTCCTCCTGTCCAAGAGCCCAGCCCCAGGACAGATGGAGGCAGGGCAACAGGCAAAGGCAGAGCCCATGGTCTCTTCCCAGGTGGGCTGGTGGCAGGGGACCCCACATCCTTTCTCCAGAACCAATGTGCCAAAAGGCCAGGGAAAGAAGTAGCATGGTTCAGACTCTGAGACTCACAAATAAAGGATTGATTCAGGTGGGGTAGCCATGTTGGTCTGAAGCAGCGGGACAAAGTTTGAGTCCGGGGGCGCCTTTAAGATCAATAAAGTTTTATTCACTGTATAAGCTTTAATGTGCAAGCACACCTCCTCAGATATCTGTGTGCTTGCACATGAAAGCTTATACTGTGAACAAAATTTTGTTGCTCTTAAAGGTGCCACTGGACTCAAACTTTGTTTGAAGAAGGGGTTGGTTAGTTAAATTCAGTTACAATGTTAAGTTAGCACTCTTTTCCAAGACAGTTCATTCTAAAAGCGAACACTTTGATTAGTTGAAAGTTCACATCAGACTCTAGCCTAGGGTTCCCAAGTACTTACTGCGATTCGGTGGGGGACACATGCTCCCCAGCCGGAACATTCCTCCCTGTAACGCACCATGCCATCGCCAGGAAGTGATGCTTGGCGATGCTCTGACAATGGGGCTGAAAACTCGATGGTACCATCGAGTTTCCAGCCCCATTGCCAAAGCGTCGCCTGGCGTCACTTCTTGGCAACGGCATGGTGTGGCGCATCTGTTGTCCATGCGGGAATGCTCCTGGGAAGACGTATGTGTCCCCCGCCGAATCACGGTAAGTACTTGGTAAGCCTGCTCTAGCCCCAAGAAATGGTTGATATAACAGCAACAACTTGACCAAAGCTACTTCAATTTGGAGCAGGAGTTACCTTTAACCTAAAGTTGGAAATGTGGTAGGAGTGAGGAACAGGACAAAGGAGTCCAGTCTTCCAGTTGTAAGGCCTAAATTGCAGAGAGGAGCAAAGTGCCAGTTCTCTGGCCTGGCGTCACTTCTTGGCGACGGCATGGTGCGGCGCATCTGTTGTCCGTGCGGGAATGCTCCTGGGAAGACGTATGTGTCCCCCGCCGAATCACATTAAGTACCTGGTAAGCCTGCTCTAGCCCCAAGAAATGGTTGATATAACAGCAACAACTTGACCAAAGCTACTTCAATTTGGAGCAGGAGTTACCTTTAATCTAAAGTTGGAAATATGGTAGGAGTGAGGAACAGGACAAAGGAGGCCAGTCTTCCAGTTGTAAGGCCTAAATGGCAGAGAGGAGCAAAGTGCCAGTTCTCTGTGTGGTGCACTGCGGGTTTGAAAATAAAGGGAGACAGATCAGGATGGGGAGCACAGACATATATGATCTAGTCTTTGAAGAAATCAGATGAAAGAAGGAGGGATCTAGTATGCTGGGAACCCATGTTGCAGTCCAGTTTGTAGCCCAAGTCAGACTTAAATTACTGGCTCTAAAGATGGGCTTGTTATATATTGTTTTTTTAGCCCAAAGGATAAAATTGATTCTTTTCAGGGAACAAAAGATACAACAGAAGTTAAAGTAATACTTGGACAGCTGGGCAATTTATCAGGAGAAAACGATAGAGGTGACTAAATGGGACCAGGGAAGGGAAGCAGGAAGGGAAGTTTTAGCTGGATTATAATTCAGAATTACAAAACTTGAGGCACAATACTGAGTCATGTATTCATCAGGAATTTTCGGGACAATGGGAAGATTTGACAGAGCCAGTGTGGTGTGGAAGTTAAGAGCAGTAGACTTTAATCTAGAGAACGGCTTTGATTCCCCACTCCTCCTCATGAAGCCTGCTGGTGACCTTGGGCCAGTCACAGTCCTCTCAGAATTCTCTTAGCCCCAAGGGGCCTTTGTGGGGAGAGGAAGGGAATGTGATTGAAAGCCACTTTGAGATTCTTTAAGGTACAGAAAAGTGGGGTATAAAACCTCTTTTTCTTTGAGGTTCCAAGCTGTCACAGGGCATTTCACATCGAAATTGTGTTAATGGTCTGTAATGGCATGTTACGTAAAATATAACATGGGGTTAGGGTTAGCGTCTTTGTCTTCTAGCCTGGCACAGGTAATTGATTTTGTCTTGTTGGCACATCATTGCTCTAAGATCCATCTTGAGACACAAAGCATGGTGATCCCTATCTATGTTCTGCCCTTGCTTTGTGGAACTTGCTCACAATGTTACACATGCAGTAAATACATTCAGGCTGGGAGGGAGCAGTATGCAGATAAAAGTGGAGGGTGTGTGTCTGGCAACATACAATTTTAAGCTCACTTTCTTTCATATGTGATAGTTTTTGGTGTGGAAGGGGTGAGTTTATTGGGTGGATTGGGGGAAAGCGTCATGAGATTCTTCCATTGGCACTTTCAAGATGAACTATGCATGGTTCTCTTCCATATCTGGATTTGCTCTGAGGAGGGGGGGGGGACCCACAAAAGCTTTTTTATTTCAGTATGAAAAAGCCCTGAAGAAACTGTTATCTGATGAAGTTTTCTTATTCACCTAGGCAGACAGGCTTCCTTTCTCTCTTTTTCTCTTAGGTAAATTACCTCATTTCCTGCCTGATACATTATGGTGTATCACATTCTGCAATTAAGCTTGCTCTTTCTCCAAAATTTCTCACATTATGTTACCTGGTGGTAAATTGGAAGAGAGAGGTTGTCTGACAGGTGATGTTTGCTTTTAAAAGCCAAAATACCTTGTTTTGTAATACGAATGGGAGTAATCTCTCTGGGAAGTCATTATAGTGTCGTTAGCATTGCCTTCCTCAGCACTATAATCCAGCTGATGTACCAGTTGTTAAAGTTTTGACTTTATTTAACTCTCGGCAATTGGAGTAAGTGAGAAACAGACTTTTTTCTAGGAGTGTGAAATGCAGTCTGGCAAACTCCTTCAGCCCACCTGTTCTTGCGCACGTGCTCAAATCTCCTTTCTCTAAATCATCTGTTTATGATGAAAGTGATATGCCGTAATCTGTTTGTTTTCAGGATGTCATGTAATGGCTCTTGATATGAATAGTCATTACATGGAAGAAAGCAGATTTGCTGGTTTAACAGGATTTTAAGATGCAATATGATATTAAGCAGATGTGCTGAAGAGACAGGAAAGGCTCCAAGGACGGGGTAAATTAATCCCATCCCAAGGAAGGGATTGTAGACTTTTCTCTTACCTACACCATCTGCCTGAAAAGCTAACAGGAGGTGTGTTTAGAAGTTGAGGAATACAGGTTAATTAGAGAAACGGTGCTTGTGACACATACTACAGGAGCTAATCCACGCAGTAATTCATAAATACCCAGGTGCACTGTGTATACACAATGAGAGATTATGTTTTCTGCTTTCATCCTCTCTTCTTAAACCAAGGTCTTGAACAATAAAACTGAAAAACTTAAATATAACCCATATCTAAAAACAGCTCCCTTCGACACTTCTCTGCAGCCTCTAGAAATCGAGCAATGAAATAAGTACATTGGGAATCAGAATCCTCTAAGAGGAATTGAACCCTTTGCTCTAATGTACAGGAAGCATAGTCCATTCATCACGGCATGGCATAATCCATTTTAGCCTAAATGGAGCACATGAAGACATTGCAGGGGAATATGTACAAGAGAGTCCACTGACTAAAGGGGGCAGGAACATAACTGGTCTGAAAAAGGGATCCTTAGCAGACAACCCTGCAAGGGCAGTTGAATCATGAATACACAAAAGTCCTATGTAACTTTGGGCTAACCAAGGAGTCTAAATAGACAGAAGGCCCAAGGCAACTGGAGAACATGTCGTTCAAGCATCAAAATGGGTATAGCTCTTATCTCTGGCATAAATCAGTTTATGCCAGAGTTTTTTGCCATTTTAATGCCATGTTTTTTGCATTGCTTTACAGAGGAAGAAAAAAGCTCCTCCACTTTAAGATTTACAAGAGATTACTTCTGTTTAAAAAGCTGGAGCCAGGGTTGGGTTTACCAAGGTACCCACAGGGGCCTCAAAAATAGATGAAACCAAAAATTAAAGGCACATACCCTGGCATGGGCTTCTATAGAACTAAGACAAAATTCAAAGTAAAGGCCCAATGATGAAATTGCCCAAAGGAATAAGGACTGTACTCTGTTTATAGAATCATCTACAGCAAAAATCCATATAAGGAGACCATACAAAAATTGTGAAATCAGCATTGAGTTAAAAACTCTAATAATACTTGGGATACAATGAGCTCCATTAATAAAAGGGAGGGAACACAAAATTGCCTTCACAGTTGTCATAGATTTCTGAGTGCCCAGTTGTTTATGTCATCTCCAAAACAAGGTAGACTGAAACAAAACACTCTGTGAGATCTTCTACCCATTAACCATCCATGGCTGCAGTCACATGGAGCATTAGGCACACTAGAGAGGTGGAAGATAGGTGGATTTTCCAGGCACGATCTCACCGCCACATCTGGGAAGCGTAGAGCTCCCGTGGCTCACCCGAGGCTTCACTCTGAAGATGCACTGTAAAAAACTAGTACCTCTGAGGTACTAGTTTCCGGAAACGTGGGGCATGGGCGGGGGTCTGATTGCATTTCCGGTGGTAGTTCCAGTGCCCGCCCATGTCCCCTCGTAAAAAGGGTTTCCCCCCCAAGTCTCCACGGATGCACACAAGCACCCAACAGAGCATGCGGACACTTTAGTTTAACAAAAACCCCACAACCCCGTTTGCCCCGCAGCCCCGCTTCTTTGCAGCGCCGCAGGAGTGTCCTGTGATCGGCACCTCCCCCTAACAACAGGACCTCCACGGGACCTCCACGGGACATCTGCTCACGCAACCGTGCGTTATTTTGCCCCGGGGCAAACAGCCACGCTTCCCCCCCGCATTTTCTGGCCCGTATGACCAGGGCCCATGTCTCTCTTTTAGTAAAAGAGTGAGGCACAAACTTTATAATTTTAGTTTAAGTAAAATTAATAGATAATTCCTCATGCAGACAATAAGTATGGAACCTGTTCAGAGCCCAAAGACAACCAACCCAAGATCAGGAAAGTAAAACTGAATTGTCTGCATAAATTAAAAGAGGGACTGAAGGGTCCCGTAATTTATGTGAGTGCAGAAAAGGATAAGTAAAAAACACCCTTGCAAATCAGATAAATAAAGGGTTGCCAAGTCTAGGTTGGAAAATGCCTGGAGACTTTGCGGGTGGATCCAGGAGAGGGTGGGATTGGGGAGGAGAGGGGCCTCAGCATGTTACAATGCCATAGAGTCCACCCTCCAAAGCAGCCATTTCCTCCAGGGGAGCTGATCACTGTCAGCTGGAGATAAATTCTAAAAGCGGGAGATCTCTAGGCCCCACCTGGAGGGTAGCAACCCTAGACAAATACAAACTAAATAAAGATGGTGCTAGAAATACCTCTCTCTAGACCACATTGGTGGTTCTGCCCTCAGGTGCTAGGATCACCAGGCTGCTTGATGAGCTCACTCTGGAGCAGGCCACATAGAACTGTCCATTTAAGAAGCAGTCGTCTGTTAAGTCAACTCCTGCCACCTTCCACGACAGTGATGGCCTCTCTACTTGTGTTCCTGGATTGTTTTGCTCATACGGAGAATGTGTTGTCCTGAGCACCTCAGGGTGATCTTGCTGGTACTTGGCCTGTGCAGCTCAGTGCACTGCAGGAGTACTGTATGCAAATGTCTTTGCTGCATTCCTAGATTGCCTCTTCCTTGTAGCATTGGTGTATCTGGCTCGATGTTTGCCAGGCGCTTTCTTGGGGGCAGTAAGAGGTGAGAGGGGGAGATGGTGTGAGGGAGTGGTGATGTGGTGGACATTTCTTCAAGTTCATGAGGGAGGCATGCATTGAAATGGCTCCTAGAAATGTCCTTTACTATCTCGCCATAAACATTCATACCCTGGCCCTGCTCCTACACCTGACATACACTGGCCTGTCTGGTGTTGGGGGAGATTGTATTTAAAGGCTCCTGGGAGGCTGGGCCAGCAGCAGTGCTAAGGCAATGCTGCTAAGCAAACCTCCCAGGTGGCTGTAAGCATCCCACCTCCTCTCCTACACCTGACAGGCAGCTGCCTGTCCAGTGTAGGACAGGGAGGGGGGAGGAGTATTAGAACCCACTGTGGAGGTGGGGCTGCACCCGACAGACAACCGGCTGTCCTGTGTAGAAGGGGGAGGAGGGAGGAGTATTAGAAGCCATTGTGGAGGTGGAGCTGCACCTGACAGACAACTGCCTGTTAGGTGTAGGAGGTGGGGGGAGTGTGTTGGAAGCCATCCCACCTCCTCTCCTACACCTGACAGGCAGCTACTTGTCCAGTGTAGGAGGGAGAGGGGGAGGAGTATTAGAAGCCACTGTGGAGGTGGGGCTGCACCCGACAGACAACCACCTGTTAGGTGTAGGAGGTGGGGGGAGTGTGTTGGAAGCCATCAGAGAGGCTGGACCAGCAGCATTACTGAACCTCACAGGTGCTTGTTGGCCACTCCCAATTTCCTCAACTGTCATTAGCTGTCTGCAGTCCCCTGTAACTGTTGTGTGTTTTTTTTTACCTCAGAACTCTGATCTCTGCAGCTGACCAATCACAGAGTGGGGGTTGTAGGGAGAGAGCTGCCTGGCAGTCACATAAGAATCAATGGGGGGAGCACATTTTCCCCTTTTGACCCACATGGGAGTCGAATTTGTAAAAATCCTTTCTTAGCGAGCACCTACGCCACAGTGGGAGTGCTCTCCCCGAATTTGGTGTCTCTAGGTCCAGCGGTTTCGCCTGGGCGTTGATTTTACGGTGAGGGGACTTGTATATATAGATGTCATTCAAGGGAAATCACACCAGTAGAGTTCACTCAAGTAAACAGATTAGCCAAAAGAGGCACCCACCAGTCCATGTTATTAATAATAAATCTTGCTGGAATACCATCAGCTATGAGTTTATATATACTTTAATATTTAAATAAGTGTGTACAACAGGAAAAACTATTCAGTGAATTCTTATGTAACATTTACAAAAAAATCACAGCAAATATACACATTACAATCAAGACAGGACTGTACAAAAACAGCTCACTATAAATTACAACAAGGAGTCAGTGTGTCAAGCCACTGTGCAAAAAGCATTCAAACGGCTGCTGTAGCTTGTTCCAGAACAACCAGAGATCACTGTTGTATACCAGCATGCAGCCAACCGTAGCTGAAGAAGCTGTTGGACAGCTGTTGCAAGACTACTAACAGGAAGCTGGCTGTAGTCTGGTTTTGGATAAGCCCTTTTTCAAAGCTGGAAAGAAAGTTCTGTCCATGATGCAATAACAACCAAGCAAGCTTTTGAAATCAGTTCCTGACAGCATGGACTCCTTCTTGACAAGTTTGTATTTATATGAACTTCTTATCTTGCTTGGTTTATATGGCCTTGGTATGTATGACCTGAAAGGTGTGTGTGTCTACAATGGTCAGGTCTTTTGACTGATTAGGCCACAACTAGTTTAGGCAGGAATAGTGTGAGCTGCTAGAGTAGGTACAGCTAACTGGCAAGCACCATGAGCCATCTAAGGTAATTGTTCCCAATGTCACCCATCACTGGTTTGAGTGGTTGGGTGGGCTGGGGCAGGAAAAACCTTTGTAGCTGAGCAGCATCAGCTGACCCCTTAGTTGCTTGAATTGTATGTTGGGAGGAGTAAGATGAGACTCGTCACTTCTTGGCACTGTTCAATGGTCAAGATAAACAAGGCCAGTGGGAAGGCTGGATAATTTGGAACTAGGGTGGGTTTGTCCAAAACATTGGTAGCCGTGGTAGGCTGCTAGTTAGCAGTGACTCGCACTATCTTAAGCATGCTTTCCATTGCAGATCAGCTGTTAATAATGAATTAAACTAGTTAGCCACAGACATGTCTCTTGTGTACTTTTTTTTTTTTTTTTTTGCAGGGGGTCTGGTACAAATGCTACCCCTGGAACTTCTCACCACTCAAAAGTAGTGTGTATGTAATAATAGGCTATACATAAAACATATGCATGCCATACCCTGAAATGTTCATCCCTAGGGATGCTGCAAATTTTGCTAATGAATGTGATGCCACTATGTGCCAAAGGGTTGAAAACCAGATGGCAAGTAGAAAGGTTCTCAGTTCTATCATTTTTTCCTCCTACACTTGTTCATTTTATGATAATTGCAAAGCAAGCATTATGTGGTTAGTAATAAGACTGTTATAGCTTAGTTAATAAAGGACTGCTGAATCCGTTTCATTCAAAAATGATGCTGTGACAGGGGCAGGCCAGAGAGGGAGCCCACTTCCCTGAGGCCAGAAGATGCACCTTGTGCGGAAAGCCCTGATACATTGCTGGAAGCAAAAGCGTGCACAAACAACTCTGAGAAGCCACCTCAGATAAGGCAAGGCAAGTCCTGGGTAGAGACAATGAGGGCTAACAACTTAGGAGGCAGGCCAAACCAGCAGCCATTAGCAGCAGCTGGGAGTAGGAGGGACAGTAGGTCAGGTTGGTTGCGGTGCTTGTTGAGACAAAGCTTAAAAGAAGCAGCCAGATGCTCATGGGGGCATGAGGGCTGATGGAGTAGGAAGGGAAATTTGTGAGCCACAAAGCACGAAGGGTGATGTTAACTGCTTCTCTGTGTTGTATGTATGAAAGCTTGAATAAACAACTGGTGGAACCAACTTGAAGGTCTGGTGTGTGCTTGGAGGAAACAGGGCCAATGGATCCTAGACCCTGACCCAGCTGGCTATAGGCTACAGTGCTACAGGTTGCCCAGGAGGCAGCCAGTCCTGCCACAGTGGTGAAGATGCTGGGGGCATCTGTGGAAACAAGTAAGACAATGGCTGTGGTAACTGGGAGTGAGAAAGAAGCTAAATCAGATTCCTGTGCCAGTGGGATGAGCAGCAGAACCATCTGTTGGAATGCTGACTGACCACCCAGCAGGAGGCACAGCAATGTTGATGGGACTGTCTATGAAAAGAGTGGGGAGCCAGGGGCCAGTGAAGGAAGGGTCCTGCCACTAATATGGGGGGGGGTTTGCTGAGGCCTTCCCCAACCAAAAGAGTGACATGATGGGGCCCGAGGATGACCCAGTGGCCTTGCACAACAATTTTGAGAGAGTGGTGTTTACACCTGAATCAGCCAAAAGCCATTGGGCCATGATACTGACACCGTGCCTAGCAGGGCCAGTCAAGGAATTGGTTCATACCCTGATGGGTGGAGAAGCAGCTGACTGTGTTAAGGTAAAGGTGGTGATCCAGAACACCTTAAATATAACAGAGGACATGTTTTATAGGTGGTTGAGGAGTCTGGTGGGAGCAGAAAAGGCACACCCATGGATGTGGGACAGAAATCAAAGTAAGTGCACTCCACTGATTGAAACCCAGGATGTGGACTGCTGAACAAGTGGTAAAGCTGATCATGTTGGGGCAGTATACAGCCTTTTTCCTGCACCTGTTTAGCTTTGGATATTATGTCACAAACCTAAGACATTGGAGGAGGCAGTCATACTAATGAAAGCATATACAGTAGTAGGAAAGCCAGGTCCAGCTATGCGGGACCTGAAAACCCAACCCCAAAGTCTGTGCCTGGGAGTGGGGAGGCCCTCTATCCCTGGGGGCCCTGGTAGAGAGAAGAGTCCAGACCTGCTGAGGGTCAGTTGAAAGTGTGGCTGGGCAATCAGAAACTTCGGAACTAGTGGCAGAATACAACGGTGTAAAGCTCTTTACAACGGATAGAGAGGGAAGACAGATGTTCGCTCGTCTGAACGCCGGTAAGTGCAACGATTGCAACCGGCACAGAATCCGTTGTAAAGCCCCCGTCTGAACGCACCCACTGTCTCTAAAGACTGATGCAGGTACCCCGGTGGTCAGCCCAAGACCATTGGGCCTAGTGTACTACAGCCATGGACTGCGGAGAAATATCCACTGAGAGAGCCCCAAATGGACTGTTCTGTCAGGGAGGTGGGACAATGGTCCCCATGAAGACAAAGAGGGATGCCCTAGCGAGGGCAGTGGTGGATGGGAAGGCAGCGATGGCCCTGGTGGATACTGGTAGTGGGCAGATGATGACTAGGGAGACCCTAAGAACACAGGGGCAGAGGCAGGTCTAAGTTCTATGTGCTTGGGGAGGTATGTGAGTACTTCACAAGGCTTGCGGCAGTGGAGGTGGTGTTGCGGGCAGCAGCTAGGAAGGTTCACTACTGGCTGCCACCACTCCGGTATGGGTCTCCTTGGGAGGGCCCAGAGCACCCACCCTACCCCCTTTATACAATACTTTTGCAACAGGTTTCTCCTTGTATGTGACCAAAAGAGGTGTGAGGACCCAGGCAGAGTAAAAATAGTTTTATTAAGACATTTAATTTAAGCTGTAATTTAAATTAAACTTTAGATTAATAACAAGTAGGAAAAATCAACAAAGTAAAGGCAGGTAAATCAGTAGAATAATACAATTCTAGCATTTCCTAGGTACCTGTACACAGTCTAACTCACCCTTTCTGGATGTGAGATCTTTATGTCTTCAGCAGCTTCCACCAGTCCTGCTCCCTGAGAGACAGAACGTCCTCCCACTCTGGGTAAGGCCTTTTATCTCCTCTCCTCAGGCACCACTCTCTATCCCCCTGCTGGTGTAGTTTTCCCTCCAAAATCTCATTTTACCCAATCACAGGGTCCAGAGGGAACCTGGGAAATGTAGGCCCTGATGATTCCTCCAATGCAGGCTTCCCAGGAGCCACTAGTCCTCCGCAGAGCCTATAGGCTGAACTACAGGCCCATGATCATGACAGGCGGGAAGATGCAAACACAGAGTGGTGAGTGTCCCAGGTTTTAACCGCCCCTCCATTTTAGGCAGGGATTGGCTTGATTTAGTGACCTTGATGTACCAGGTAGAAGGGATGTCCGTGCAGATGGAGGCAACAGCCGTGGAGGACCTGATGGACCCTGGGATCTTCAGGCAAACACAGTGGGAAGATCCCTCTCTTGCCCAGGCAAGGGAGCAGGCAGCACAGGGACAGTTGCCTAGTGGACAGGGGCCCTATTTCAGACAGAAGGGGGACTTATTTTATATGGTAGTCCTGCAAGCTGGGCTCAGACCGAGGAGAAGCCACTTCTACTTACTGCAGGGTACTGACAGGGGCTCCTGTGGCTTGATTCCCATGCCCATCATCTGGTTCCCTTTTAGGATGGATTTTGTGGGACCCTTCAAGAGGTTTGCTGGCAGCTACCCACATCTATATTTTGGTGGTGGTAGGTTATGCTACCCACAACTCAGAGGCCATTCTCCGGTTGAGTACCACCTCAGAGGCTATAGCGTGGGAATTGTTTCACAGCTTTACTCTGGTGGGGTTCCTGAAGGAGGTGGTGTCCAGCCAGTGACCTAACCTCATGGGGAAAGTGTTCCAGCACCTCTGGAAAGTTGTTGAGAGTCACACTCATTAAAACCGCTGTCTACCACCAGCAAACTAATGGACTGGTGGATTGATTTAACAAAACCCTCAAAGTAAATGTTGGAGAAATTCACCCAATGGCATTGGAGCAGTGGAAGGGTGAAGGAGTGAAGGGACAAGATGTGGTCTCTGCATGTTGCAACTATAGCAATAGTTGGCCCTGTATTCCATGCTGACCTAATGCCATTTATTAATCACCTTGTTGCATTTTAATTAGAGGCACAGTGTCACCTATCTTCCTCAATGTTTGTTATTTATTTATGCAGAACATTTTAAACTACCTAACCAAACTCAAGGTGGGTTCAGGGTTTAAACGGCTAAATTGTTATTTAGTCTTTCACTGATTAAGGCAACAAATAATTATTATACGAGTCAGAGTCAAAGGCAACACATGACTTTGAAATTAATTAGTGAGTAAATAAAGGTCTCTTTGCCTTAATGTGACGTAACTAGCAGAGACCTCTTCCTGAATAAGATGTCTTTTTTTGGGGGGGGGGAGTCTTTCATTGTAAATCTGTTCATCCCATGATTATAAACTTTCCTAATATTTCCCATTGAAGATTAATACACTTCTTTCAAAACTTATATCTAATTTATATGGCTTTAAGGGTCATGCTTTAATAACAATGATGAAACACGATTATTACTTCCTAATGCTGAAATTACAATTTTTTACATTGTAATTTTTTTCCTGCTATGCGCCCCGTGGCACTAGCATCTTTATCACTCCATGTGTTTCTAGTTTTAAAACCTTTACCCCCTACTGTTTGAAAAATACTTCTCATTTTCATCCCCTATGGAGTACAGAAATCCCTAAAGGCAAACCATTAGTGATCTTTCTGCCTTTTCCCAAACACTTATTATGATCACCAGTGTTGCTTCCACTGCCTCATTGGCTTTTGGTAAAGTATGCAAATGAGATGTTCAAAATACACACTTTTTGCAACTGTGCAAGTTCATACTGATTTATAAAATGGGCAGGCTATTAAAGTGACTGAAAATGTCAGCAAGATTTATGCATGGGTGATAAATTGTATTGAAATGTTCCCTTTCTAACCGTCTGCTTGACTTTTTTTCTTTCCTCTTTGAAACAAGTTGAATATTCCATGTGATGCCCCCTCCTTCCATTTTAAAACATAGTTTTAACAGCATCTTTTTTTAAAACCTAGGAAAATAAATAAAGCTGGCCCTGAGCCATATCAATACAATACTGTAATGAAAAACAGACATTATTTTCTTCCATGTTTCTTGTTGTTGTTTTAAAATATCCTGTCAAATTATTTCCCTAAATTTAGTGTTTCATCAAATGAAGTGATTAATACTGTTTCATCAACAAAAGTATAATATTACCTAGGTGGAAAATATAATCCATAATATATAATTATAATATTAATATCCCTCCAATACACTCAACATTAGAGAGCCATATGGGAAAATTTGACTCAATCACAACTTCAGTTTGAACCCAAGGAGTAAGAGCAATCAAACAACCAAAAGAAATATGTATATCC
This sequence comes from Gekko japonicus, assembly GCF_001447785.1. Taxonomy (NCBI): domain Eukaryota; kingdom Metazoa; phylum Chordata; class Lepidosauria; order Squamata; family Gekkonidae; genus Gekko; species Gekko japonicus. The sequence continues at coordinate 61,623 of NW_015173720.1, read as the reverse complement.
ACCCACCCAATTTGTTTTCTAGGGCAGCATCTGACCCTGTGGTTTAGTAGATCAGGCTATGCCTTTGGTTTCCACCTTCAAAGAGCAGGTCCAGTACTTATATAATTTGAGAAGTTAAAAATGACATTGTCTGTGATCTGGTAAACTATGCAGACAGCTGAGTTCCGCTGTTGACTTGCAAAGAATCCCGAGCACAGGCTGCCCCATAGCCCACAATGGTTGTGATCTGATGGATCACGGATATGGCCCATGCACCACTGAACACATTTGGACTCCCCTTTTGTTGCCTCTCTAAGGGAAGACAAAGTTGGCCAGTCTTCCCAAAAGATAAATCTAAAAGGAAAAAAGGTTAGATTTATACCTGGTCTGCAAAGGAAAAGGCAACATGCATCTGTGAGACAAAAGAAGAAGAAGAAGACGACGACCTGTTTGGGAGATGACATATTCACAGGAAGGAGGAACATTAAAAGAAGGAAGTTTCAGTGCCATGATAAGCAAAGTTACATCCTTTTAAGTCCACTGCCTTCAATAGACTAGGGCCCCTACCACATGGCAGGGGAAAAGCCTCTAAAAGCACGGCTTTTAAAAGCCGCGCCAAAGTTGAGACGCCGCGGTGGGATCCCACGGATCCCCTGGCCACGGCGCCTTTTCTCCCCGGCGCAATCAGCCGCCGGGGAGAAACCAGGGCCTTGACAGAAAGCCTGCCGAACTGCGCATGCTCCGACAGTTCGGAGCATGCGCAGTTCAGTTAGGGGCTGGGGATGCGCCGGTGCAAAGACGCGCCGGCGATCCGACGGCCCGGCTTGCGGCGCGTCATCCGGATGAACCATCTCAGTAGGTGGTTCACTTTTGACGTGCCACAGCCGGGGAAAGGGCCAGATCGGAGAAGGGAGCGCCACGCCAGCCAGATGTTGGCGTGGGATCACGCCCGTTTGCTCCGTCTCCAATCTGGCCCACTCCCGGCCCAAAACGCCTCGTGTGAACGGGGCCTTAGAAGGGTATAACTGTGCTTAGCATGGCACTGCTTGAGTTATGCACACCTATAGCAGAACTTCCACCAAAGCCAGTAGTTGATAAAAGTGAAGGATAGTTCTGTTCATATTCACCAATGTTAACCACAAGTTCTAATAGTTTGAAGACCTCAGAGCTGCAGAAGCAAGAGGTTTGAAGTCTGTACTTCCATATTAATTCATCTTCCTTATAATTTAAGCCATTTGATAGGCTCAGGGGTACAACCACAGGAGAACCTAGTATGAGCTGTGGCATTCCATTAACCTTTAGGACCCCCTCATTCTCTCTGTTGTCAGACTTAAGGGCAGCAGTCTCCTTGGACACCAGACTTGGATGATCCCATTCCAGGCAGGAATCAATAGATCAGTCTGGTTGATTCCACTTATATATTTCTATTCCTCCTCCAATACATACCTCTGACTTGCTTCCTGGAAGAGGGAAGGAAGGGTTGCTGGGGAGGGAGGGATTTTGGACACAAATTTACTCAGATTATTTCATATCCCCTTTCTTCTGAAAGTTTCAGTGTTTAAAACCCTATCCAGTAGTTGTGATAAAAGATTTCTGCTTGTGTGTCTCCAGATCCTCCCATATTTGGAGAAACTAGTTCACAGAGCTACCAGGAAAACAGAAGCAAAGTCACCAATGGGAGTATTTTCAGACAGGCAGAGTCAGGAGGGAAGGAAGGGAGGAAATGGGAGACATTTTGGGTCCAGGAATTGCCACTTGGAGTCATATAGGAAGCCATTGCTGCCACTCATTCCTAGAGGAGTGTGCATCCACCTTATAGTAGTGGTTGTTGTCCCTTCCTGGCTGAAGAAGAATCAAGAACCACAAGGGTGAGAAAGAAGTCAAATAAAGGGCCAGTATTAAAAACTAAGTTAAAACTTATAATGTACAAAAATACATGTATTTATTAGAAAGACAGTTAAAAGCATATAAGAGCCCAATGAAAGCCTCGTAAACAAGTAAAGGTGGCCCAAACATAAGGGCTAATACACATGACCTGACATGCTTCCGCCCTATTGGGGCCTTCTTCAGAGGTCAAACAATATTGAGGTTGCTTCCTTCCCCTTTTGCATGCAATATTGCTCCCTTCCCCTTTTGCATGTATACCTACAGTACTTTCTTCAATGATGGTACAGTGCACATACCCCTTGCCCCCTAAACCAGTCCAGTGGAGCCTGAGCAGTGGGTGTTGCCTTCTGACACACTTCCAGTGATGTCAGGCGGTGTGGCATATGCAAATAAGTTATGCTAATAAGTTATGCTAATGAGCTCCTGCACCTCTTTTTCTATGAAATGACCCCTGGGCAGAACCCTAGCACTCCAAGAATGCTAGATGAGTCTGTCAGGAGCAGCTGGAGCTGAGTCTGAGTCCAGAGCTGTCTCACTCTCCAGGATTGCCTTTTGTTGGGCAAGTGCCTCAGAATAGAGCAAAAGGAGATTTCCTCTTACCCATTTCCCCACATTGCTCTGCCAAGTGCCTATTCCCACCTGCTGCAGAATGGGTATGGCTCTTCCTCCCTGGCATGCCTTTTAAATGCTTCCCCAAGGGCGGCCCAACCCTGGGCTCAGCCACTCTTTTCTCCCCCAACCCAGACCTGGAGAGTGACAGGCCCCTGGGCCAATGGACACTTGCCTTGGATTATGAGCTCCCTGGCCCTTTAAAGAGCTGGCGGCCCCACCCAACTTCCTCTAAGAATGTTAGTGCTGTCTGCTCCCCCCAGTGCCAGGGTTCCCTCCAGTAGAGGGAACTGACCATGCTGCTGACCATGCTACTGAGAGCTCATTGGGCTCCTTTAAGCTGGCTGACTCCTGAGTACACTCAGTCAAGGACATGTCCTGTTGCAGCCTGGCAGACAACTTCCCCAGCTTCAAGGCTTTCTAGTGCAGCACACTTTTGGTGGGACTTGCAGTATCCTGGGGTAAGTGTGGTGGCGGTGGCCTGACCCCAGACAGTGTCTTCTGCCCACCTAGTGAGGTCCCCATGAAAACCACTGGCTTTGGATGCACAGTTGCGATACAGGAGCTCTAGAATAAATTTGCTCCTAGTGTCAGGGACTCAGTGCAATTATGTGTATTCCATAGAACAAAAAATGCTCGTACTTTTTTTTCTAATTTAAACTGGCTTCAATAAAAGGTATTACCAGAGGTCATTTCTGGAGGGGAACGCAGGGGAACACAGTTCCCCCGGGTGAGGTACGGGGGGCAGGGCACATGACGAAGTCCCGCCCCCTGCTTCTGGCCGCCCCGCTTCCGGCCCTCATTCAGCCAGGAGGAGGCAGGAGAAGAGGGAGGGTAAGTTGCTTCCTCCCTGCCTCTCCCCACCCCTGCCTGCCTGGGGCCAGGGAGGGCCTTCGCGGGGCTTCCTTGCACTCCCGCCGGCCTTGCAGGTCCACCGCCGGGTCCCTCATGGGGCTCGGCAGTGGAGCTGCAAGGCCGGCTGTGGCAGCCGGGACCGTTGGGGGCAGGGTGTGTGGCCTTATGACACACTTCCGGTGATGTCAGGGGGTGTGGCATATGCTAATGAGTTATGCTAATGAGTTCCCCTAGCTCTTTTTCTACGAAATGACCCCTGGGTATTAGAAGATTTTGTTTCTTTTTCAGGATTTCCCCCAAGCTAATATGGCTGTGTACAACTGTTTACAATTATGCATAATGTATTCTGGCTTTTATTGGTAGGATCACTCAGACTGTCAACTACTGAAGACAGTTGTGGTTTTCAGAAGCAAGCGACAAACTGTAAGCCGGCGTTCGAGATTTTAAGCGGTGGTATCTAAAAGAAAGCCTCACCCCCCCCCAAGAAGCGAAGGAGGAGGGACTACCACCTCCATTTTAAAAAGAGACTTTTAAAATAAAGAGGGGGGGAAGCGAAAAAACGCACGGACGGTTTACCTTGCTGGGAGGGAGAAACAAGCGGAGAGGAGGGAAGCTTCCTTGAAGGCTACAGCACGAACTTTTTAAGTGTAAACAAAACTGAAGCATGGCGGGGACTAAAAAAGTACAAGAAAAGCTGGTGAAGAAGACGGCAGGGACTTCCTGCCCAAGCCCTTCCCTTGCTGGATCTGCTGTCAATTAGCAAGAAGCTGCTCTCGCGCGCCATCTGCTGGAAGAACTGCAAAAAGATTAATCAGAAACTTGATTCTATGGAATCTGCCTATACTCTACAACAGAAAAAAATGACAGAGACAGCTGAAAAGGTAGATGACATCGCAAAGAAATGTCTGACATCAGCCGAAGAAGTACAAAAGGTTAAGAAGAAGGTCATTAAAGTTGAAAAATATCAGAAAAAGCAAGACAAGAAACTTTTAATGCTTCAAATGGAAAAAGCAAACTTAACTCTCTGGTTCCAGGGACTGAAAGAAGAAACTGGAGAGGATCTAAGAGACATACTAGTGACAGCCTTGGCTCTACTAACTGGCAACGAAGCGGAAAAAATTAAAGATGAAATGGATGTGACCTATAGGGCATATTCCAATTACACAAGAAAAAATAAGTTGCCAGCAGAAGTGGTTGTAAAATTTACAAAGCAACGTCTCAGAGATCAGATCTTAAAGGTGACATCAGCCACACCATTTGAAAATCGGAGATCAGATGATAAGAACTCTAAAAGATGTTCCATTTGAAATAAGAATGCAAAGAAAAGAATATAAAGGACTGACCAGATTCCTACAAAACCATCAAACAAATTACAAATGGCTGCTGCCCGAAGGACTGACTTTCAAGTTTAAGGAAAAGAGAGAAAAGATTGACTCTATCTTTAAGGCTCAAGACTTTTTAGAAAGGCACGCCAGCAAAGAAGAAGCAGCAGAACTGGCCAAGTGGATGACAAAACTGAATGAAGAAGACAGCAGCTCGGAGGGAGAGCTGAAGGACAAGGAACCCAAAGGAGCGACTGCTTTGAAGTACAGCTTAAGAGATAAGAGAAGCAAAGACCCAAGACCCTAGAAACTTTTCTACTTTTTGGATTACACTTTGAAAAAGAAATTAACTCCCAGAAGGACACTACTAACATATTAATTGCCTGGTGAACAGAGATGGAAGAAGAGAAGAACGCCGGCCTACAGAAGCAGTGATTGACTCTAATTCTTAACATGAAAAGATTAATATACTAATATATTAACACCACTCACTCTTTACTTTATCCATCTATATACCCTCCCCCTTTCTTGACCTTAAGCGAAATATCTCTCCTCTTTAGGAGAGGGAATAAAGCTATTAATTAAAAAAAAAAGACAGTTGTGGTTTTCCATTAACCTGTATAGGCACCAAATCAACTACTTGACCACATGACAATTCAATCCAATGGGCTGGATCCAAATTTTGTTGTGTCCTACCTAAATGTTAATACCCAGGATTAGGGAAACCAGACTTCTACAAGGAGGAGGAGGATTGTCTTCCTACCACTTACATAAGGCTGGCTCCATGTTGAATGATCATGAGGCTGCCATAAGTTTCAGCAGTGGCTTTTCAGAGGCCATGGAGAGAAGTTATGCTTCTGTGAGTTCCTTTTGTTTGCAGAAATTTTTATCTGGCACAATAATTTACTACACTGTCAGTAGTAAATCCATAGAAGTATGTAGCTCTGTTTAGGACTGCATTGTGTGCTCATCATCACACAGAAGGTGTTAAGATTACACAATATAGCCAGATCACATTATACTAGACTCCCTCTAGTCTTTCTAATTTTCTAGAACAACACCTTGCCACTTTGTAGCGGAAGAAAGTACCATCAGGTCACAGCTTGTCAGGCCGTGCCTCCTCCCCGGCTGTGCTGCCACCAGTTGCCGCCGCTCATTCCACAGTGACCCTTCCTCCCTCAAGTTTGGGAGAATGGGTGGGAAGGCTTGGGTCTCAGAATGGACAGGAGATAGAGTTATCAGCACTCGTCTGGTCCCTCTGCCTCCGCTGGGGCTGGCTCTTGTGTGCTCCCTCTCTCTTACTCTCTTCTCATGCGGCATTGGGTCAGGCCCCACCCCCTGATAACTGCAGATGCTCTCCCAGTACTTTGGGCGGTGCTAGTTCTAGGGCCGGGGTCGCCCGATCCACCACTGGAGCTGGGCCAGCTGCCGCAGCTCTCAGGACTGGCCGCCACAGCTCCACCACCGTGCTCCCAGCCTCTGTCTTCAGGCTGGTCAGGCTCCCCTCGGCTCGGCCATGGCTCCTTTCCCGAGTTCCTGGGAGCCCCACGGACCCAGGGCCTTGCCCAGCATGGCCTGCCTCTGGCTGACGATGGGGTAGCGACAGTCTTCAACCCTCTGGTGGGTCTGCATTGTGCCAGGCAGGCTCCTCCATCCGGCATCCTGCTAGACCCTCCACCGGTAAATGGTGGGGACATGGGGCGCCTGGGTGGTCTTGAGGGAGGCCCAGCCGCTCAGGGCTGGGACACAGCCAATATGGCAAATCTGTTGGTTTTTCAAGGCAAAAGGCATACAGAGGTCATTTGCCATTGCCTGCCTCTGCATAGTGATGCTGGTATTCTACTGTGGTCTCCCATTCAAGTACTAACCGGGGCTGATCCTGCTTAGCTTTCTGAGATCTGACAAGATAAGACTATCTTGGGCCATCCAGGTCAGGCCACCAGCCACTTCCTCCAGTTGTAATTTGTAACAGATGGTAAATATCAACTGTGTGTATTCAGCTGGAAGACAGAGGTTCTGATATAGGAACAACCTTTCTTTATTGGTTTTAGCAGCACCTGAGCTAACATAGGTAGGAAGGTGCTTGTAGCAATGCTGTTTTAAGCTCACGAAGATACAGTGTGAATAAAAATTGCACACTGTACTGGAATTCTCAAGAGGGAAATGAAGTTTTCAATTTGTATACAGAAAACTCACGAACTTCTAAACATTTTTTTTAATTGTTAAAGAGGTTCCAGAACTCTGTTCTGGCACATTCCCCCAGGGGAAAAAAGCCCTGGTTGTTCTTTTCAGGGTTGATTATTGTATTACAGGATTAGGATGGATGATGTTTCCAAATGGCTCCATTCTCTATTGCTCAGGAATAGAAGAATGTCAAAACCATGTGGAAGGATTAAGGTCACATGAGAAGAGCCATATCAGCACAATAGCTTGAACTGGGAAATTAGCATCCATCCATAACATTCAAATGCTGCAGAGACCTGCTCGAGGTGGATCATGTGGCAACCCCCCCCCCAAAATATTATTGGCTCTCCTTCCTGGTTCTGGTGCTGTTTGTTTGTGTGTCTTTATTGAATTGTTTTATATTAATTTTAATGCTTTAATTCTTCAAATGTTTTATGTGACCACCTTGGGGACCCTGATTGGTTGGAAAGTGCGCATAAAGATGTATTCAATAAAGCAAATAAGTAGGAGTGTGCACTTGGATTTTAATTTTTCCCTCCATCAAGTTGCAGCCAATTTATGGTGACCCCATCATGAAGGCAAGAGATGTTCCGTGGTGGTTTGCCGTTGCCTGGCTCTGCAACCCTAAACATTCTTGATGGTCTCTTATCCAAGTACTAACCAGGGATGACTCTGCTTAGCTTCTGAGAGCTGATGAGATTGGTCTAACCTGGGTTACCTAGGCCAGGGAGTAATTGGATACACCCAAGCTGAAATTGAACATGAAATTAGCTGTTTTGGGTAAATTCAGGAATATCTGAAATGACAGCAAACACTCCCAAATTTCTAGGATTATCAATCATTTCAAGAGCAGGGGCTAGAGAGGGCAGGTCTGCCAACCATAACAAATAATGGCCCCATCATTTCCTATAAACAGTAGAGAAGCCAGATCTACTGTCCATAGGTAATAATGGCCTTTTTATTTCCTATAGGCAGTACACCTGCTTTCTCAGCTGTTCAGCAGCACATGTTCCCTTTAAATTTTAAAGCACTATTAGTTTCAGTGGGGAGGTAGACTTGGGCTCCAGAGTTTGCAGACCAGGGCTTGCCATAGACCAGTGCTTGCTGGGCGACCTTGGGCCAGTCACAGTTCTCTCAGAATTCTCTCAGCCCCACCTACCTCACAAGCAGGGGTGATTTTGTAGAAAAAGAGGTGCAGGAGCTCATTAGCATAGCTCTTTAGCATAACTTATATGCATATGCCACACCCCCTGACATCACCAGAAGTGTTTCAGAAGGCAACACCCAGCACTCAGGCTCCACTGGACTGTTTTGGATTGCTAGCTATTGGGGGTGGGGGGACATGCAGATCTGTCCTCACAGAGGAGGGAGAGCTTGTACCTGAATAAACTGGGTCTTAAAGGTGCCACTGGACTGTTTTTCACCGGGGGGGGGGCATGGGGAGCTCTGCAACTTACCTGGCTGCTTCTTGCCCTGACTGAGGGCTGCTGGGAGCAGGGGGTGGGGCTTGTTGCATGTGCCCGCCCCCTGGGCTCTTTACTGCCGGAGCTCTGCTCTTGTGAGTTCTTGCAGTAAATGACCCCTGCACAAGGTGACTGTTGTGGGGAGAGAAAGGGAAGGTGACTGTAAGCCGCTTTTCAACTCTTTAGGGTAGAGAAATGTTAGGTATAATTAAAAACCAACTCTTCTTCAAATAGAAAATAATGGCCCCTTAAAGTTCAAAGGGACCATGTGCCCAGAAACAGCTGAAATCCAGAAGGGATTCTTCTGGATCTCCCCCTTGCCCGTTACTGTTGCCAGGAGAGGGGAATGCACCCAAAACAAAAAAGATCTTTCTTTTAAGGGCATGACTTCTTGGGTGCCAAAATTCCCGAGCCTGAAAACTGTGCCTGAAAAATAATTACAATAACACAACCAATCCCCATCATCAGTGTTCCCTCTAAGCTGAGTTGGTGTGAGCTAGCTCACAGTTTTTTATCTCCAGCTCATACATTTTTTCTTAGCTCGGGAAGGGATGGCTCCAGAGCAAACTGATTGATGCAGCAACCAAATTGCTAGCTCACCACTTTAATGCCAGTCGCTCACAATGTAGAATTTTTGCTCACAGGACTCCACAGCTTAGAGGGAGCCTTGCCCACCATAATATCAGCATACTGACCTTTTAAAAAAATCTAAAATAAAACAATTTTTAAGTACACACCCCTACTCACAAGTTTATTTATTTTTTATTTATTTATTTAGGCATTTTTACCCCGCCCTCCCTGCAAGCGGGCTCAGGGCGGCTTACAAGGGGCACAGGCCCATACATAAAATCCAGTAAAACAATAAAATCGTAAACAAGAACACTACTAACAACAATAAAGTTCTTTCATTATCAAGATGGTCTTAAGTGGTTATGATGGTATCTTCCAGCAGCCCCATTGGGGTACCACTGTTCAGTAGATGGTTCGTGCCAATCCCCTGTTCCCATTGCCGCATAGTTCTCATTGCCACATGGGCTACCAAGAGCAATTCCCGATCTCGATGGTATTGCCACCATCGAGTTAAATGCTATACCATACAATCAGAGAAACAACATGGTTCATAAAAACAGAACGGTTCTTCCAGCATAATCTCACCCGATTTCTACATTCATAAAGAAGTAACGTAGAATGAAACCATAGCAGAGTGACAATCTTGCTGCTGTTGGTATAAGATACAAATACAGATTCAGGTGACGGTTCTCCTGGAATCTGGAATGAAATTTCATCACAGTGTGGCTCTAGTTCTCAAGTATTATTGATAAAAGTGGATTACATCACACTGATGTACTTTGTCTCAGTACACATTTAAAAAAATTTTTAAATAGAATTCAATAAAATTCAAGGAATCTCATGTTGGAACATGATCACTGCCATTGGGGCAGAAACTGGGGTCTAGGGCCAAAATTATGGGTTGATGAAATGCTGCCAAGTCTGCAACTGCAAGCAAACTTATTTGCCTCAGTAGTATAGCAACTTACATTTTATGAGTCTTCTAGCAGACTACCGGATGCTGCGTTTCCCCATTTTTAGCACCAGAAACATTTCTATAAATCAGGCTATGTTTGATGCTTATCGTACCGTATAGCTAATTGTTTGAAGTATCTACATCTTTAGCTGGTTCCTTCCATCTCGTATTCACACTATGCTTCCGTATTGGCCTGCACCCAAATTAGAAATGTTGTAAAAGTTATTATATAATCTTCTGGACTGAAAACTTCAGTACTAGAAGTCTAATTCTACTTTTTATATTCAGATCAGTCAGTACCCAGTACTATTATTGCTCTGATTTTGCTAATTAGTTCATTAAGTTGCATAATAATTGGTTTACTGCCACCCACCCCTTTATGATGCTAGAATTGTGGAAATAAAATTGATTTAGGGCCTTATTCTGATCCATTATGCTTACTCTCTCATATATCCTGGTGTTTGCTGTACATTTATTCCCTATCCCGCTCCTCCTTGGCCTGAGATCTTCCCATCTTTTTTTTTTTAACTTAAAATGCATGGACATACTCTGGTTTATATAGGTTGTTTAAAGATGTGAGTTTTATACAAAATATATAAGCACTGTTATGGGGAAAACCATCTGCCTCTCACCTTAGGAGGTAAAGATGAGACTCAGAGAATGGATGATGGGGTAATTGGGCTCTATTCTTTCACATTCTGTGGCATAGTTGCCATATGTAAATGCTTGAATGCAAACTGATCCATGCAGCCTGCAGTGGCCAAGGTTACCAGGATGTAGTTGCCAGTGAATTTCAACTCTCCCTTATATTAATGCATCATCTTGGTTAGAGGGAATCAATGGTAGCTGGGTTTGCTTTACCCTGCCCCCCCAAAACAACAACAGTCAAAGGAAATGTGGAAGTTCCTCCTAGGTATTTTTTTAATTATTATTTTACAGCATCTATAGTCCTTTAAGAAGACTCAGGATGATCACTTTGTACAATAGAGGGCTCTTGAAGGAATGCATACAGTAGAATAAGGTAAAGGTAAAGGTTCCCTTGCTCGAAAGCCAGTCAAATCCGACTCTAGGGTTGCGGTGCTCATCTCCGTGCTTGAATGCAAACTGATCCATGCAGCCTGCAGGGGCCAAGGTTACCAGGATGTAGTTGCCAGTGAATTTCAACTCTCCCTTATATCAATGCATCATCTTGGTTAGAGGGAATCAGTGGTACCTGGGTTTGCTTTACCCTGCCAAAAAACAAAACAAAAAAAAAACCCAGTCAAGGGAAATGTGGAAGTTCCTCCTAGGTATTATTTTTTACTGCTGAACTACCGACCTTCCACAGCCTGCAGTTCAGGGTTTTAACCACTTGAGCCACCGCAGCTCCTAATACAGTAGAATACCAAATTATTAATAGTCACCCATTTCTTTACCCATTATTTGGTATTCTACAGTACAACTGGTTTAATCTCTTCCAAGGATCTAATCATCTTAAAAGAACCAAATATGTTCACAGAATCAATACAGGGAGTAATAGAAGAACATCAAAGTAATAAGATACTGTGGGTATAATATCTTCCCCTCACACACACATAACACACATACCACAAACATTTGATGGTGGTTTTTTAGAAAGAAATCACTGAGGCAGTCAAAATTGGGGAAAAAACCCAAAATGGCAGAAGTAAAGATGGCTAAGGGATGATAATACTGAGCTGTATAAAAAAACTATGAATGGGGATGCCATCAAGTTACAATCATGTTCTCACACATTCAAGCCATCCCCCCCCCCTTAGTGTTGGTTACTGCTGTCCAACGTGGATCCTACCCAGTCTGGAACTGAGTGAAGAAATGTCATTTGTGAACTGGGAGTGAACTGCCACTAGCTGCATACACTATGCTGCAGTTTCTGTGATTGCCGAATCATTTATTGGAAGTCTAACAGCAGATAATTCTGACTGATGAATAAAGGGTTGTTCTAAACATAACCATCCCAGCCCCTGGGGGGTTAAGTGGAAACATCTAAGTAATGAGAGCAGCGGGTAAACTCACTAACATCTGGCATGGTGGGGGAGTTCTTAAGTTGGCTGACTTTTTTCTCAGAGTCACATGGAGTTCCCCATTACTAGGTCTGACATACTAGAACATCTCACGGAAAGGCTTTTTAGTGCCTGGCCCTGGAAATACTTGTGCTTAAAAAGTCATGTATCATATGAAATCTCTAAAAAATAGTGGTGTAAGCTTTAACAAATTATTCTTTCACAACTAAAGCCTTAAGCATAGATTGCATAGAAGTGTTTAAGAGATCATGGGTGAAAAAATAGAGCTGCTAAATAAGAAGCAGGAGATAGCAGTATAAATTGCTTTGCAGGGCTGCTTCAGACATTATGATGTTAAGAAGTGCATGTTATGCATGTGCAGTGTATATCTGCTAAAATCTTTGAGGTACCCGCACATCTCTTCTGTACCTCACCTGTGTTGTAAAAATACATGTTAGGGAGCTGGGGCTAATCATGATGGTGTCTGTTTGCTACTAGAGATGGGCACAAACCAGGAAAATGCAGTTTGGTTCGGTTCATGGCTGAATCCCCAACCAAATTGAACCAGGGGGCTCGTTTGGGAACTGAACCGGTTTGTGTGGTTTGTGGCCCTGCAAACCCCGTTGAAAGGGATCACAGTCCCTTCAAATGGGGTTTGCAGAAAGGCCAAAATACAGCTAAGTGCTGGGGAGTAGCTTGTTCAACAGGGTTTGCAGGGTCACGAACTGCACAAACCAGTTGGGTTTGTAAACGAGCCTCCCTGTTTAGTTTGTGGTTTGGCTCACAGTTCATTTTCCTGGTTCATGCCTATCCCTAGCAGCTTGCTCCCCACCATGCAAAACAACATGAAAAACAGATGTGTGATTGGGAGTCATTCCCTTGGAATAGGCTGGCCAGTAGCCAACCTGGCCATGCATTGACTCACCACACAGGGAGAGTGAGAGAAGGCATGAGCATACTGGCCCTGCCCTTTCCTCTGTGCTATTGCCAAGTCATCTGCACGATATGAATATGTGGAGGAAGTGCCTGTGCAAATACCCTTGTGATGAATTGACCTCCAAAACCAGGATGCTTAGTGTATCAAAAGCAGTGAACTGGGAGATTAAATGCCTCACTGTCAGCTCCAGCTGAGGAGAGCTTTCAAAAGTCTTGTCAGTCTTGTTAGAGGAATCAGTCATTGTTTGGACTTTGGCTTGGCAGTTGCCAGTCTGGAGGAGTGTGTGTGTCAGTCTGAGGGAAACGGACAAGTTCACTTGAGAAGTGAAGGGACACAACTCCTTGTCCTTACTGTGTACCATCGCATTTGAGGAAAAGTTCAGAAATCAGAACTTAAAGCCTAAGTGTCAGCCCTAGCTGAATTCCATTTAGTCACAGTCTCCAGAACTGGGGTTTAGATTTGACAGAGGAGAATGGACAGTAGGTTGAAACTGCCAGTCTAGCCAAACAGAAAAGTATATTTCTTACAGGAGGTGGTGGCAGCTACAAGCATGGATGGCTTCAAGAGGGAACTGGATAACCATATGGAGCAGAGGTCCATCAGTGGCTATTAGCCAAATAACTTCTCTATCAGAGTGGGACAAAAAGAAAGTTATAATTTTGTTATTAAAATACACTACTAAGTATGATGTTGAGGCAGCACTGTAGGATTTGGGCAAAACTCTATGGGGTAGACAACAGTTCTCCTCATGCCCTGGAGGTGGCCAACCCTTCCCCTTAAGATCTGGCAGGTAGTCACCTGCCCATTGTTGATGTAGATGAGGAAATCTTGGGTGCAGTCAAAGGAGCTTGCTTTTATGGGTGGATGTTTCACAGAGGTTTGCATTGGTGGGTGTTGGTACACAAAGTAGGTGTTGTGCTATGAGATAGATCTTGGTTCATGCGGTAGATGTTGTGCTTTGAGGTAGATCTTGGTTCTTGAGGTGGATATTGTGCTATGAGGTAGATCTTGGTTCATGAGGTAGATGTTGTGTTTTGAGGTAGATCTTGGTTCTTGAGGTGGGTATTGTGCTATGAGGTAGATCTTGGTCTTTTATTCTTGGTGGAACACAACTTGTGAGGAGGCAGATGTGGATGGAGGAGGCTAGAAGAAACAATTTTGGGGGGGACACAACTCATGAGGAGGAGGTGTTAAAATAACCCAATGATGGGAGGTGTGGCTCCTCAGGTAAGGAACCTGGTACCTGCAGAGACCCTATGCTTTGCCATAGCAGGAGGACAGGTGGTGGGTCAGAATGAGGTGTTTGCATATCCCAACACTCAGGAGGAGTGGGTGTTAAGATATCCCAATGAGGTGGGTGCAGTTCCTCAGCCAAGGATCCTGACACCTGCTAGCCTGAGACCCTATGCATTGCTGTAGCAGAGGGACTGTAGCAACCCCTGAGAGGCACAATAAATAGGAGCTGCAATAAAAACAAATAAAAATTGTCATACTGCACAGATATCCTCAGTAGAATACTTGGGGTTTTTTTGAAAATTATACCATTATACAATTATATCATTAAATAGGAAGCACTGCTATAAAACTATGCCTCTGAAAATGCTGAATCTTTGACTACATATATACTTATGCTTTTTTCACAACTGTGTCATGACACAAACAATTAAGGGCATAATGAATGTCACTTTATCTATGGACTGATACATTAGCTGCACCACCTTGTTAATACACGTAATGACAATGTGCCAATAGATAATGCAAAATCACAGATACCAATTCCCTTAAAGCTTTCTAATGCTATTTTTAATGGTTTCTTGTAAACATCTTTCTCCCCAAATGATGTTTGCCAATGTATCTTTTTGCTAAATTACAGGATGTCAGACATGCTTCATGAGCAGTTTTCAGGGTCAAGTAGCATTTATATTCTGGTGAAGCAGATATAAGTGTTATTTTGACATGACCATATGCAGCAATACTGTTCTGGTTGAGATGCATCGGGGGCTCGGTTTTAGTCACTTTTGTTCTGTTTTTAGAACATGAACTTTATTCTGACGGTGATGTTCTTCATCATGCAAATTGGAACAGAGGGCCAGTGTGTTATATCAAGGGAAGCACCGGGTTTGAAACAGGCTGTCCTAGGATGGCTGATGTTTAAAAAAACAAGTTGTCATAATTAAATTGTGTTTTATTTTTTAAGAATTAGATTTTAATACATTTCTCTTTTTGATATCTATTTCAGTAGTTCCCAGGTAAGTATTTTAAGAGACACAGCAGAGGGATTATGTCTGATCAAGAAAGTTTTGTAAGTGCACATGTATTAAATGGGGGCAACATTGACCTTCTGTCCACTGAAATATAGGATAGGCTTTTGAAACCAAGACCATCACCATATCTCTTATGTGGATCGAAAGACGTGAGTTTGTAAACTGCTTTCACCATAGTAACCATCAGTGCTTTTTTTGTAGAAAAATCCCAGCAGGAACTCATTAGTATAATAGGACACACCCAATAGCAGAAACTCATTAGCATAGTAGGCCACACTACTGACAGCGAAGCTCATTAGCATATTCAGCCACACCCCCATGCCTTCCCTTGGCTTGCCTGGGCAAGCCGGCCCTTGGAAGGGAGGGGAAGCAGTTTAAACTGCCTTTCCTTGGTTTGCCCTGGCAAGCTGGCCCTTGGCTTGCCTGGCCGCACCGCAGCTATGGTAATATTGGCTTAAAACCATTGAGTTTTGCCCAAAAATCAGAGCATCGTCCCCCATCACTGTCATGCCTATGTCACTTCCGGGTGACATAAGCACTTCATATTCACTTCCTGCTTCTTCCCTACCTGCTTCCGGTAAGTCGCATTTATTTCCAGGTTGGGAGGTCTGGCATCCCTCCCTCCCGCTTTTTGATCGGGGAGGAGGGCCTCTAAACCAGGGGATTCTCCACCCCCAACTGAGGACTGGCAAACCTGCCTCCCCTCCCCTCCCCTCCTGCTTCCTCCTTAAACAGAAAGAAAAAAGGCAGAAGAAAACAGAGAGAGACCTCTCCCAGCCAGTGCAAGATTTTTTTTTTTAATTTATCACGTTCCCTATTCCTAGGCCTTGCTCCAGCTAGCTGGATCCTGTCCTTGCTAACTCAAAGTGTGACTGTGATGGGGTTTACTTTCATGCAAATATGCACAGCAGGACTACAGCCTTAAATTCCCTCCCTCACTTCTTCTCCTTGATTCCCACACCCCCAAATCCATCCAGCATCCATCCTTCTGCATTCACCAGCACCAAATCCACCACCCCATCCCCTGCAATTATCCTCACCCAGATCTAGGGGTTGCCAACATTATTCTTAAAGCTCTTATTCCTGTGCATCTCACAGCAGCTTGAACTGGAGGAACAAGGCTGTAATAAGCATTTGCTCTGTTCTGTCAAAAGTTTGCTTGCTGATTTCTATAGCTCAGGCTGCTGTTAAAGGCACAGGTGCAAACCAACCATCCCTCTTTCTTGGTCACTTGGCAACCTTTTCTGGACGTCCTACTGTTTTTCAGACACTGATCTTTTTACTGTGATGTTCATTCTGAGCAACTGCCTGGAAATGTTTTTGTATCTCCAGCATCACAATTCAGCATAACAGCACTGCCCCCTCCATCATACTCTTATCTGGGGCAGAGGAGGAGGAGGAGGAGATTTATACACCGCCCTTCACTTGGAGTCCCAAAGCAGCTTACAATCTCCTTCCCTTCCTCTCCCCACAACAGACACCCTGTGAGGTAGGTGGGGCTGAGAGAGCTCTGAGGGAACTGTGCCTGATCCAATGTCACCCAGCTGGCTGCATCTGGAGGAGTGGGGAATCAAACCCAGTTCTCCAGATTAGAGTCTGCTGCTCTTAACCACTACACCAAACTTGCTCCCCCTACCCCCCTTCCACTGCCTCCAGCTAGGGGCTCACCTACCAGATGACAATCCTGTTCTTGGGGTAAAGAAGCTTCTCTGTGCAGCTGAGGAAATGGGACTCTTTTGCAAGGTGGATCATGCAAGGAGGAGGAGGACAGACAAGGGACTGCTGCCCTGCTGATCATCATACAAGGGAAAAGGAACACCACCTGCTGCCTTCCCAGAATGCAGAGTGTGAGGCTGGACGGCTTCCCAAGCACAGGAAGGGGGCAGGCAGAGGAAACAGGCACTCCCCAACATCCATCTCTCACTCTCCCTTTGTGCTGGGGGTGGGTAAGGGAGAGAGAGAGAGAGGAAGAGGGAGGGAGAGAGATTGCAGCAGAAAGGGCAGAGCAGAGGCATTCTGGGGGATGCTAAACTCTACTGTGGTGGCTGTTGGAGAGACCCAGTTGGGGCTCCTCAAGCTGACATTGCCACCCGCCAATTTTGCCCCTAGTGAAAAGCAGCTGGCAATATGACTTTGCCAATAGTTTACCGGAATTCTTCCGTAATGTTTAACAACCTACTTCTTAAGAAGATACTTTTAGGATTGTTGTAAATTCCTCAGCTGCTTGTGTCATTGATGTTTAGCACTGCTCTGTAATGATCTATTGTGGAATAGAAGCAACAGGAAACAAAGAGTCCAGCAACTTGACTGTTTCATTGGGGATAAATAGACAAACACAGTTCTTAACTAAATATTTGCCATCTCCAAATACAGTGCTAAGTGATTGATTCAAATCCTGAAAAGTCAAAGCCCCACTTATTTTTAGCATTGTTTTCAATATAAAAATGGAGAAGAGAGCTGTCTTGAATGCATTAAGCAAATTGCTGGTATAGGAAAGCGTTTAAATATATACACCTCACTATAGTGCTGTATTTATTGTACTCAATTTAACAAATTATTGCAGAAACAACATCAACAGCATTTTCTCTGTGAAATTATTATACTTAAATGAACTTTTGACAATGTATTAATTACAAGGACATGACCGCATTTATTTTGCTGATCCAGTAATTACATGCATTAAAGAAATATTTATCAACAGACCATGGTGCACACTTGGGTGGAATGGAGGGGGGGGCACAAGGATTGCTTGCCAAGTTATGTTTTCTCTCTTCAAGCACTTCTTTACCACTTAAGAAACCTCTATTGAACTTTTCACCATCAACATGTGAAGGAAATGCCTAGAATATTTGTCTTTGAGGAGCAAATAAATAAAAGCTTCCAGGGACAAGGCATTTGAGACTGCACAGGGCAACTCTTGCTCTCCTGGAGTCTATGGAAGTATCGTGTCAGAGGATCACAGCAAGTAAACTATAGATTAAATATTTCACAGAGAAAAGACATGAAAAGATCTTTGAAGGCACCATCTGGAAGCCCACATCATGTTGTGTGTTCAGCACACTCTTCCCTTGGGATTGTTGAGCAACCCTAATACCAACATTGCTTAAAGCAAGTTGTTAATGAGATACAGGATTTATGATCCTGAAAAAAACAACTGTGTTTTCTTAAACCCCACAGGTACAGAAAAGGACTAAGCTCTTTATTCCATTCTGCCACTTTGATTTTTATTGACTTTGGAGGAGTACCTCCATAACACAGAAGACAGTCAAATGCCCATGTTATTTCAGTTCTTTGTCTTTATTGTCCAACTGAGCTCTACAACGTTTCTTGTATGTTATACAGGGCAGAAACAAGCTTTTGCCAGTATAATCCAGTGCACAGATTTATAGTTGAGCAGCCCAAATTCAACTTCCAGTTTGGCTAACAGGCAAGTGATTATTTCTCACTTCCAGCTTTCTGTCTGTGAATTAGATGACCTTACTTTGTGTAGTGAATAACAACTTAGTAGGATCTCTAAAATCATATGGAAATAGGAGAAGGGGGGTTTTGCTGTCAAGTTACAACTGATTTATGGTGACCCAGCATGGTTTTCAAGGCAAGAAACATTCAAAGGTGCTTTGTCATTGGGTGATTCTGCACTGGCTTTTCCCTCTGTTGTTTTAGCAAACCCACATTGGAATAGAAATTCCTCTCTGCATTGCATGCTGCATTCACTTGCTTTAATCATCAGATTTTATGTTACCCTCTGCATTGCATGCTACTTTCACTTTCTTTGATCATTGGGTTTTATTGTACCTTCTGCATAGATCTATGGCTGTTTTATGGCCATTCAGGGGTGACTTTGCAGTCAGTACAGCTTGGGCCCAGGGTATTTGAATGTGGTTTTGGGCTGCACCTTTTCCTCAGTGCTGAGAAAATATGGAGTGAATGCCAGATGTAGAACGAGCCATTGCCTGCCTCTGGACTTCTTTGGTGGTCTCCCTTCCAAATACTAAACGGGGCTGACCTTGCTTAGCTTATGAGATCTGACAAGATCAGGTTGTCCTGGGCTATCCAGTTCAGGTCAGTGTTCTCTTGTATTTTTAAGCCCCAAATTTAACCTAATAGGGTATTTAGGATAGGTTTTTTTCACTTACCTCTTTTTGTGCAATTAATTCCACAGCATCCAGTGGAACTACTCTCTTGATTAGCTCTTATTTCCTTCTACTCAAATGAGCAGATATTTCAACCTTCACTTCTCAATGACTTTATGGATAAGGAATCATTGGTTCCTGGATAAATTGGTTCCATTTAATAGCTAAGATTTTCCTGTGCCATTTCCTTCAAAGGCATCCTGAGATCTTACTATATATCTAGTTTTCTAGCTTTCGCACCAAGACTGGGCTTCATGTTATACAATTATAATTAGTGGACTTCAGTTGATAAATGGGACATGAATGCCATTCTTGCAGCCCAGAATATTATTTCCTATCTAGGCTCCGTATGTGGCCTTTAAAGGTATTGCCAATATGTGCCCTAGATTCATTTTTTGCTCCTTCATTTTTGGTGCAGTAGAATTCAGAAAGGAAAGGTCTGCATCTCATTAATTTGCTCAGAATTGAAATATCTTTGACCCATCACACAATCTGAGCTTCATGATAGCCATTCGTCATGTTACAATCCTGTGCATACTTGGCGAATATATGAAGAAGGCCTAATCTTGGTTTTGTAATATGGCCCAAAGGACCCATCAATGCATGTATGGTGGTAGAAGTGATTTTCAAGATGTGTGTGCGTGCAAAAGCAGATATTCAGTATGCATCTCTCACCATTTCAAATACTGAGGTACTTAGACATTTTGCAAGCGGATGACGATAGGAGACAAGGAGATTCAAGTAGATTCCATCTTTGTTTGAAACCATTCATTCTGATATAAATAAACAATTTACAGTGAACATCCACGGTGCTAGAGAAGAACTGGTGCTTTTGTTTCATCGGTGTTATGGATGAGATTGGGTACCAGCTCTACTGTCTTCCAGAAACACAGCACTAAATCAGAACCAGAGTCTCCAAGATATGGTTCTTGGCAGTCCCAATCCATTGCAAGAAGGTCCATGGTCCTGGCTATGACACTTAGTCAAGCAAGCATTCTTCGATATTACTGTCACTGCCCATTTTAGCAGACAATAGGCAAGCCACACCAGGTCAAAGGGGGTGTTCTATGATATACTCTACAGAGCACAACTTTCTCATATTTCCACTTCTGTTATGGCACTCTTTTAAAAGCTGGTCATTGCTTTCTCTAACCCCTGTGTAAAATCAGAGTATTCACTGAACATTAAGACTGAGAGAAAAAGATAAAATAAAAGAGAATGAAAAGGACAAGAGGCCAACCCAGAATAAATGAGTTTTAGTACTGAATTAAATTCTATACCATAAGACAGTTTTTCTTGCATAATGAGTTTTAGTATCCCTTCAATCCTCTTTTTGATAGTAAGAAAGCATACACAGAAACTTTATTTCCACAAATGTTAATTATTTTTAAAGTGGTCTTATTCTTTAATGTTGATTTGTCCCCTCTTCAGGGTCATTGGTTTCAATCTGGCACACATTCCCTGTTGAAATTACTCACCTCCACCATTTTCAGATAAAATTATCTTGGATAGTACACCTCAACAAATAGAGTTTATGCACAGAAGATATGGTTCTTGGCAGTCCCAATCCATTGCAAGAAGGTCCATGGTCCTGGCTATGACACTTAGTCAAGCAAGCATTCTTCAATATTACTGTCACTGCCCATTTTAGCAGACAATAGGCAAGCCACACCAGGTCAAAGGGGGTGTTCTATGATATACTCTACAGAGCACAACTTTCTCATATTTCCACTTCTGTTATGGCACTCTTTTAAAAGCTGGCCATTGCTTTCTCTAACCTCTGTGTAAAATCAGAGTATTCATTGAACATTAAGACTGAGAGAAAAAGATAAAATAAAAGAGAATGAAAAGGACAAGAGGCCAACCCAGAATAAATGAGTTTTAATACTGAATTAAATTCTATACCATAATACAGTTTTTCTGGCATAATGAGTTTTAGCATTCCTTCAGTCCTCTTTTTGATAGTAAGAAATCATACACAGAAACTTTATTTCCACAAATTTTAATTATTTTTAAAGCGGGCTTATTCTTTAATGTTGATTTGTCCCCTCTTCAGGGCAATTGGTTTCAATCTGGCACACATTCCCAGTTGAAATTCCTCACCTCCACCATTTTCAGATAAAATTTTCTTGGATAGTACACCTCAACAAACAGAGTTTATGCACAAATTTCCACAGGATGGTAGAATGTTAGGTGAGACCAACCATAGTTGGTGGTCACACAGTAAGAACACTGCTGAACACCTTTGTCTCTATACCTATGTGTCATACATTGTAAACTGTACCTCTTTTAGTTGCGTGTGTGGTTCTTACTGCAAAACAACATGCCTACCTTTTCTTATAGTAAGTTGTGACATCTGGGAAGCTCTTGACTGGTTCAACTAGGGAACCCAAAATGCTCTAGAGATACTTGTATGTTGAAATAATATTCCAGCAATTAGGGTATATGATTAAAGACAACAATGCCCAGCCTTTGAGTTACAGAAGCATATATCCTTTCTACCCCATTACCTTGTTCAAAGATGTTTGGAGGTACACTGTTACAGTAATGTTTAAGCAGAGCCAAAACCCACAACTGCTTTATCCCCCCATGATGGGGGATGTGGGGTGATGCTAAATGAATTAAGGGGGATAATTAACAGTTACAAACATAGTTGGGATGAACTGAGAATGCTCTGTTTTGTTCTTTTATTATTATTAAACATATATCAATGCCTTCCTGTAAATTTGTTTTGCATTTATCCATGTAAGAGAACAGAGAGTAAAATCTGAGTCAACTTTATCCGTTCTGGAAAGATATTTTTATGACTATTTGCTTTGAGTTTAAAGTTGTCCAATGTTGTTGTTGTTGTTGTTGTTATTATTATTATTATTATTATTAATTATACTTTTAATTTTATTCCTCATATATTGTAATGGCTAACAGCCATGAAAAATAAACTTGAATTGGACTAGGGTTGCCAAGTCAGAAACTTACCGGAGCGGGGGACTCCCAGCTGTCGTCTGGAGTGTGCGCCGCATCCACATCACCTGGAAGTGACGCAGGTACACGGGGCATGCTGGAGGCGGGGCCAGGACCATCCAAGGGAAAACCATAGAGTTTTCCTTCGGATGACCATGGCCCCACCCCCAGTGTGCCCAGCGTACCCGCGTCACTTCCGCTTGACGTGCACATGGGGGTGGTGTTCCCCCCAGGGCCCGATCCACTGGCGGTGGGGAACGGGCCTCTGGGGCGGGGTTTTCCCCGCCCCCCGGGGAGACTTGGCAAGCCTAAATTGGACTGACAGTGAAATCCTAATTCCAAACTGATCAACTTCTGAACATATAAAAGTATGTAACTCTGCTTAGCATTGCACTGTAAATCAGCGTGTGTGTGTGTGTGAGTGTGTAAAGTGTCATCAAGTCACTTCCAACTTATGGTGACCCTATGAACTAATGAGCTTCAAAATGTCCTATTGTTCACAGCCTTGCTCAGGCCTTGCAAACTGAGGGCCATGGCTTCCTTAATAGAGTCAATCCATTTCATATTGGGTCTTCCTCTTTAAATCTTTAAAAAAAGAAAACCAAAACAGAAGGTGGTGGTGGGGGAACAACCTTAAGAAACAACAAAGTTGGGTACCCAAAGGTTGGGTGAGAGAAGAAAAAAAGGATGAATACATTAAAATAAATGTATTTATTACAAAGTGCACTGAAGCTATACTTTAAAAACATTGGCACAATCTGCCTTTGAAGCAGTGAATATTTGAACAATAAAGTCCTGAATCTATATAGACTGAAACATTTCAATATTTCTAGGTTAAAAGCCTTGAACTGATAAAACAATGTATCTATATAAGGTTGATACATCTATGCACACTTCAATAGTTAGGATAGCCATGGTCAGAAAGAACTATTAAACCTGCATTCTTTGGATGTGTGTGCTTAAAGGTTTAACTAAACCCTCACACATCCCAGTTCTTTTGCCACACAGGATATTTGGAGTGCCTTATAATCAACCTGTCTTGGCACTAACACATTTTTATATTTCATAGTGTGCATGTATATACAAAAATTTGACCACTGAGGAAGGCCTTGGAGGCTGAAAACACCTTTGGTCCTTTTTAATGTGATTCAAGGTTATTAACATAGATACATTGAATTATTGGTCCTGTTTTATTGGTTCAAGGTAGGCTTACCAAGGTCCGGCGGAGGAATCGTATTTCTCGCCGCGGGGACAGCTCCACGTGCTGCACCCGCCATCGCCAGGATGTGACGCTCCGCCTCGCTCTGGCAACTGGACTCCAAACAGCCCCGTTGCCAGAGCAACGCAGAGCGTCACATCCTGGCGACAGCGGGTGCAGCGCATGGAGCCGTCCCCGTGGCGAGGCTCCTGCCAAGAAATACGATTCCCCCGCCGGACCTTGGTAAGCCTAGTTCAAGGCTTTTAGCCAGAAGTATTGAAATGTATCAGGTTATATAGATTCAGGACACTAGAGATGAGCATGAACTGAATTACAAACCAGACTTCATCCCAGATGGCTTTGGGGGGTTTGTGTGGTTCGTTTCAATAGACAAACTGGCGTTGGTGGTGGGCCTGAGTTCTTCTGAGTTCACTTGTGAGTTGCAAGTAGCAGTGTGGTTTACAAAAGTGTGGTTTACAAAAGCCATTTAAAGGGATCCTTTGAAATGTCTTTTGCAAGCTGTGCCACCACCACCGTGGCACGACTTGCAAGTGAACTCATAAGGCATTTAAATACATTTTGAGCTCACTCACTGAGTTGTGCTGTCATGACTCAAAATGCCATCACAACTTTAAATGCCTTCTGAGGTCACTTGCAAGTCATGCTGTGGGTCATGGCTTGCAAAAACCATTTAAAGGGAACCCCTTTAAATAGCTTCTGCAAGCTGTGTTACATCACAAGCCACTAACCTTGAACCGGTTCATTAAATGGAAAAGTTAGTGGAGGTTCGTGGTTCAAGAGACCCCCACAAACCTTCATGAACCTCCATTTTCTGTGTTTGTCCCCATCCGTATTCAGGACTCCATTGTTCAAATATTCACCACTTCAAGGGTGGATTGTGCCAATGTTTTTAAAGTTTAGTGCACTTAGTAATAAATACATATATTTTGTTTAATTTATTTTGCAAAAAAAAATTCTCTCACCCAGCCTTTGGGTACCCAACTTGGGTCTTCCTCTTTTCCTGCTGCTTTCAACTTTTCCTAGCATTTTTGTCTTTTTCAGTTATTCTTATCTTTTCATAATATGACCAAAGTACAATAGCCTCATTTTATTCATTTTAGCTTCCAACGGTAGTTCAGACTTGATTTGAACCCATTTATTTATCTTGTTGGTGGTCCATACAATCTGTAAGACTCTCCTTCAACACCAGTGATGCATCCTTAAGAATCTTTTCTAGCTCCTTCAAGGTTTCCCTCCTGTCAGAGTCGGGCACCATCCTGCTGTCTATATCAAACAACACCTTTTCTGGGGTTTGATGAGCGTCGGCATCGGGTGCCTTAACCCGGCATTCGGTTCATCCCACAGCACCAGTTCTGCTTACCAAAAGTGGCCCACTAGGCGGCTCGCATTCCATGCCCGGCCCCACGCCAGTGGCCGGGCTTCTTACCCATTTAAAGTTTGAGAATAGATTGAGATCGTTTCGGCCCCAAGACCACTAATTATTTGCTTTACCAGATAAAACTGTGGAGGGGTAAAGGGTTTTCGCACAGCCACAAGCCATTCTCAGTCTCCTTCTGATTTCCTGGTTGCAGTCTCCGTTTTTGTTAATGATGGAGTCACGGAACAAAAAATCTTGAACAATTTCAATTTCTTCATCATCAACCTTAAAGTTCTGTAATTCCCCAGTAGTCATTGCTTTTGTCTTCTTGATGTTCAGCTGTAATCTTGCTTTGGCGCTTTCTGCTTTAACCTTCATCAGGAGTCATTTCAAGTCTTCACTATTTTCTGCTAGTAATGCAGTGTCATCTGCATATCTCAGATTGTTAATATTCCTTCCACCAATTTTCACTTCACCTTCCTCTAAATCTAATCCAGCTTTCCCTATGATATCTTCTGCATACAGATTGAAGAGGTAGGGAGATAAAATACATCCTTGTCTGGCACCTTTGCCGATTGGAAACCATTCTGTTTCTCCATCTTCTGTCCTAACAGTACCCTCTTGTCCACTGTGCAGGTTGCACATCAGAATAATCAGATGCTCCGGCACACCCATATCTTTTAAAACCAGCCATAGCTTTTTAATACACCAAAAAATTAAAAATAATTTTAGCATCCTGATAAACAACTGTTCACTCCAAGACACCTAAAACTGATCTCAGATGTTTATTGAATACTTTCATTCATTAGCTGTGACTAATTCCATTCATTTGCTATGTATTGTCTTTTAAAAAAAGAAAATAAAGGTTATTTCAATAATTACAAGAATGGATAACAAGCTTGCTTGCTAAAATAAATCATGAGACCCTGGGCTTGGTTACACAATGTGTTGTCATGGGACAACCACCTTCAAACTCATTTCACCATCTGTTCTCTTTATGCAATAAAGGAATGAATTGAGAATTAAAAGTCAGTGAAACAAGAGTCAGCAACTCCTTATATGACTGTGAACTCTCCACTAATTCACCTTCATCTAGAGCTGCCAACTCCAGCTTGGGAAATTCCTGGAGATCTGGGGGCTGTGACATGGGAGGCTGGAGGCTGGGGAGGAGAGGGAGCTCAGCAGAGATGTGATGGAGGGTTGCTAGGCCACCCATTCTATCAAGAAGCCTCTCGTTGATCACTGCTGTTGCCTACTGCTGCTCAGAGTGGCAGCAAGGGAAAAATAAAACAAAAATGCTGCTGGACTCTGTGCTGATTGTACCCAGAAGTGATGTAGTGACATTGGCAACCTCACATATGACCCCCTTGTCCTCACTCCCAAACCTCCTGCTGGTTGCCTAAGCAATCTCAGTCACTAGGAGTTCCATTTCTTCATCCTCCCAAGCTGCCGTTTTCTCCAGGGCAACTGATCTCTGTAGTCCGGAGACCAGTTGTAATTTAGGAAAACTACAGGCCCCATTTTGAGGTTAGAAATGCCAACTTCATTTCAGTATAATCAAGGAAACAACAATAGTATTGTTAACTGCACTTGGGTAGAATACAACATTCCATAGTGAAAGACAGTGACTTGTGAATGATAGAAGGGCGGTTAGCAAGGGTTCATGGCAAAGAGCACCCAACCGTTCTTTCACACCAGTCCTAGAAGAATCATTTGAACCCTGACAGGATGAAGAAGGATAATACTTCTTTTTTTGGAACACCCCCAAGAACACACTTTTGAACAGGGGAAGTAAAACAAAGGTGTTCTTGTGCTTTTATATGTGGCTTTATAGGCTTGCTGTTGAACAGGGGAAGTAAAACAAAGGTGTTTTTGTGCCTTTATATGTGATGCTTGCTGCAAATGTAGGTTTTGGAATCCAAATAATAAAGGATGCAAGGTAGGTCTAATGCAAATGTTGCTGAAGGTTATGCAAATGCGGGAAATTACAATCCTATTTGAATATCATGTCATGTGTCTACTTAGATGTGCCTTTTCTGCTATGTTTAAGTTAAACAAAACACAAAATGACCGTGTAGTATGACATCTCATTAATATGTTTCCATTCACATCTGTGCCTTTAGTATAAAAAATAGGCAGCTCCAATGATAAGAGATTAGGTCCTTTAATTAGAAACAAATGACAAATCACTGTTAACCCCATGTGATGCTTTCTAAAACTTCCATCAAAAATTCCTCTTAAAACATTATTAAACACAAGTTCACCAAATCTACTTCCTAGAAAGTGCCATTTAACAAAACTCAGGAAGGATGTTAATACTGGGGGCGAATTACAGGTTGCCAATGCATTTCCTACAAGGGGATTGACAGGGGATCATTTTGTTATGGGGCCACCTCCAGCGTGTTGTGACAACCAGTCATTACACCTCTGAGCGCAGCACTCAGCTGTAGGTTTCCAGAGGATGCAAATAGCTCCAAATGGGTTCAATTTAGAGAAAGCAGATAATGTATCATTCACTTCTTTAAGGTAGAAGCTTTTAATTTTCAAAAGAAAAAAGAAGAAGTGGAGTTATTTCAGTTTCTGGAGGGGAAAGGGGGGGATCAACTTAACAAAACACTGCAGAAATTGATGTACATTTTAAAAATCTTTTTGGGAAATTAAAAAGTTAAATCTGCCAGTTTCCTTGACTTACACTCATAGGGTTGAAGCCAAAGTAAACAAAGTGAGAGTGGAAGGAACTTCTGCAAAGGGAGCACTGGATCATCTCTGTAGACATTTCCTGTTCTGCAGCTCATGCTGTTCCCATGAGTTCCTCAAACCTTAGGATCAACTTTTTTGGGTAATTTAAGGACAATAGAAGACTGTGGATGGGGAAAGATCTGTTCTGGAAACAGAACTCCACTTGTAGTACTCTGGATCCAACCCATAGATCCTGGTCCAACTGACATGTTGAACTACATGAAAGTAGAAAATCCATTACTGGATCCCCCGATGTATTTTTAATCTTAAAAAACAGGGACAGACAGCCCTCCAACTAGGACTGTTCTATAGCATTAGCAGAGGATGTTAACCATTTCCTTTTAAAAAAAACAACAACCACGTTTTTATTGCTTTTCTAAAACTACAATACTACAGGATCAGGGGATGGGAACAGCCTAACACTAGAGTACCAAGGATCATTATTACAAACATTTGAAGTTGTTGATACATCTCTTTTGTCAGAATAGTAAAGCGTGAGAGATAATACTATAAAAATATCAAATTAAAAGGCAAGCAATCAAAAACATATTTGGCTGTCGTTGTGCATCTTAGTTTTAAAGTTATAAGTTGACAATAAATGCTATAGTGTAACTATCATTAGTTTGAAGTTATGCATTAAGAATAAACATCAGGCTATCGAAATTAAGCTATTTTGCATTTTCCTCTCCTCCTGTCAAAGTCCAAATTAGTTTTTAAGATGCTTTGGGGGTTCTGCTTCAGAATCAAAGGGTTTTACCAGACTGATCGAATTGTTATCAGAGTCTTTCCCATCCTTCTCTATCTTCTTTTTCTGCGTCTTTATTCTCCTCCACTTTCTCAGGTCCCTCTTCCGCTTTCCGTTGTTGCTTCAGGAACATTCGCTTTATTTCTTTCTCGCTGTAATTTTGAGTTCCTTTTGCAACGTATACAGCTTGTCACTAAGGTGGTCATCTGGTCCAGTAGAGGGCGTAAAGCTGCAGTAATCGGTTTGGAAAAGTCTGTGGTTGCTTCCGGTCTGGTAGCCGGTGATGATGTGCTGGCCGTTCCTGTTATAAGTTACATTTTTGGTGCCATTTATTCTGCTTGTTGCATCATTGTTTACACAAGAGGAAAATTTAAAAGTTCTCTGTAAGTCTGGTGATTTATTGCTTTCTTGCTAGTCCACCGCACACTCTGTCATAATCCACTTCCTTCAAGCTGCCCTTTCTGCCTCCCGCTTTAAATTCAGTCTTTTGGGATCAGGTATTCCCCTTTTGCTTATTTGGGGCTTTGGGACGGCTTTGCTGCTAGCGTTTTATCGATTGTTTGCTGGGTCATGGCTTCACTCACGTTTGTACTGTCTGAGAAGAGGCTCCATCAGTGGCCAAGATGGAGGGCAAGAGAAGGAAGGCCAACAAAATGGAGTCTTAATGGCAGCACATTCCAAAGCTTATTAAAAAATTAACTTAGAGAAATAAGCGGATGGGAGACAATAAAGGCAGAAGGGGATTATAGCAGGCAAACCATTTGTACAAGTGAATGGGTGGGGAGTGAGGGTCAGTAGTATTGGGCCTGGCCACATACCCTGGGACCTGGCAGCTGCCCTACTTCAGAGTATGCTGATACCAGCCCTGCCAAGACCCTTTCTTGAAGTACCACTGTGCACTAAAAATGTGTTCAGAACATTCCACATTAGAAGTTTTTTGATTAAGTCAAAGGCCTAGGTAAACAGTTTCAAGAAATCAAATATTCAGTTTCACACTGAGTTACACAATCTCTGAAACCAGCCTAAATTAGCTGTAATTCCCTGAGAAAGAGTCTTTCTGAGTGTGAACTAGGCTCAGGATTGTACAGGTCTCCTGCACCTGAATTCTGGGATCTCCCAAAAGGCTTGAGAACTTTAGAACTCTCAATTTTGTGACGCCACCAACAACCCCCCCACTGCAGATTTCATATTAATGAGCGCTCAGATTTGAAGCTGAATTCTATTTTGACACATTCAAAACAGCCCATTTCAAAAGACCAACATAAGTATGTGAAGGAATTAGTAAATTTGTGAATACCAATGCTAAGGGGCAGCTTCAGAGGAGACCATGACCAGTGTTCCCTCAAAGCCGAGTTAGTGTGAACTAGCTTACAGTTTTTTGGCCTCTGGCTCACACATTTTTGTCTTAGCTCAGGAAGGATGGCTCCAGAGCAGACTATGTAGTAGCCAAATCGCTCACTCACAACGTTAATGCCAGTAGCTCACAAAGTAGAATTTTTGCTCACAAGACACCACAACTTAGAGGGACCATTGATCATGACCTCTATGTCCTATTTGTCCCCATCCCCCATGGCAACTTGTTTGCTTTTGTTTGAAATAGGGTGCTGGACCTCAGCAGACAATTTAAGTGGACTAAGAAGACGTTTGGCTTGACTATCATGAACTGGATTAGATTGGTCCTCCTGACTGACTGAATTATAAATTATAAGTGAATACTCAGAAGGACTTGTGGAAGGCCTTCATTCCTCATCAAAGGCTCCTAAGTAAACTCAGTAGCCATGGGATAAGAGGACAAATTGTCTTGTGGATTAAAAACTGGTTAATTAACAGGAAAGAGAGTGTGAGTATAAATGGGCAGTTTTCACAGTGGAGGGTGGTAAGCAGTGGGGTACTGCAGGGATCAGTACTGGGTCCGGTGCTTTTTAACTTGCTCATTAATGATTTGGAATTGGGAGTA
This sequence comes from Gekko japonicus, assembly GCF_001447785.1. Taxonomy (NCBI): domain Eukaryota; kingdom Metazoa; phylum Chordata; class Lepidosauria; order Squamata; family Gekkonidae; genus Gekko; species Gekko japonicus. Next base: position 31,466 of record NW_015173720.1, on the reverse strand, counting down.
AGAAGTGAAGTGGCTAAGTTTGCAGATGACACTAAGTTGTTCATGGTGGTGAGAACCAGGGAGGAATGTGAGCTGCTGCAGAGGGATCTGTCGAGGCTGGGCGAGTGGGCATTAACATGGCAAATGAGGTTCAACATGGGCAAGTGCAAAGTAATGTACATTGGAGCAAAAAATCCAAACTATAAATATACATTGATGGGGTCCGAACTGGTGGAGACTGACCAGGAGAGAGATCTTGGAGTCATGGTAGATAACTCACTGAAAATGTTGACTCAGTGTGCAATGGCAATTTAAAAAGGCAAATGCTATACTGGAGATTATTAGGAAGGAGTTGAGAATAAATCAGCTAGTATCACAATACCCCTGTATAAATCAGTGGTGCAGCCTCATTTGGAATACTGTGTACAGCTCTGGTCACTGCACCTCCCAAAAAGATATTATCACATTGGAAAAACCTGGGTTTTGGCCACTGTATGTTGGACCTGGATGGGCCATTGGCTTGATCCAACATGGTTTCTCATATGTTCTTATCATTTGGGGGGGGAGTTAGACCCCCATGTATTTTTTTTAAGATTTCACTTTTCGGCAAACCTAGGGCCTTTTTCTGGTTGTAGAAAGAGCTTTTTTGTCCATTCACAGCTCCAGTCTCTCTTAGAAGATCGAACCCATAGTTTTCATATGCAATAGGGAATGAACAGTGTGCAGTAAGAGGGTGGTTTCCATTAAATAAAACCTGGAGGAAAAGAAGTAATGATATTCTGTATTAAAAATGGATAGATTTCTCTTCCAATTTAAATGTGTCATATATTAAATATTTACTCCCTTGGCCCCATTTTTTACATTAAGTATCTCAACTTGCTATTCGGGAATCATAGAGGCTTGACCATGCAGATATCATGATACATGAATAAAATTATTCTGTCTTTCTCTTAGAGGGCTTCCTCTGTGAACAGAAGGCACTTCTGAAAATGTAAGGGATGTCCATGGATTCCCTCCTCCAACTACAGTTCTCTGAAAAGATCCCCAACCATCACAATTGGCTTTTCAAGGGCAATGGAAAGCTGTGAGCCCCTCTGTGAGATATGTGAGATCTTCCACTGCTGTTGCTTCCAGACCAGTCTGCTGTTTTTCTTTTTTTCTTTTTTTAAGTACCCATAGGTACACTTTTATTAATTTTTCTTTTATAATCTACAACAAACTAATCTACACACTACAAACAGACACTCTACTACACATAACATGTATGCCAAGAGTACAGTTACATTATATGCTTATAACCAATGCAGTTTGGTTTGTGGCTCGTGGTGGACCCACAAACCAAACCACAAACCGAACTGAAATGGCCTCATATGAACTGAACCAGTTTGTGAGTGTGACACTGCGGAATAGCCTCCTGACAAGCTAGAGACTCCAAGCTCATAGATGATCTCCATCTAACTCCTCTCTATTGGCCCACCAAATATGGTGAGGATTGGACATTGGGGGTCCAAGTTACAGCCCCTCAAAAAAGGTGCCCTGAGGAAAGTACTTTTTTTGGGGGGGGATGTCAGGCGCAGCTTCAGGAGTGTTCAAGCGGACCCTCTAGAAGCTAAACACACCAAACACACAGGGACCCTCACCCTGTCCATTGTGTAAGAGATGGGGGGAAAGGAACTCCACCTACACTTAGACTGCATGCTTGGTGGAGCAGAAGAGGGCAGAGCAGGTGTCATTGCCTCTACAATTACCATCTTGCATAGAGAAGAGGAGATCAGCCAAGGCTGACCCACTCCCAAATGGTGCATGTCCTCAAGCCCTTCCAGGACACTACCAATGTTGGGCACCCTCCAAAAGGTCAAAAGAGCTTCATGGAGGGCCCAGGAGTCACCCACACTGTTCTGGGTAGGTGTGTCCCTGGGCACCATTCACTGTCCATGGACAAGGCTGTTGGGTATAGCCAACCCCCATCCTCCCCTGAGCCCAGGAGTTACCTGAACTGTTGTGGGTAGCCATGTCCCTGGGCCTCGTTCACTGTCTGTGGACAAGATGATCACAGGGCATGGCCACCCCCACCCCCACCCCCCGGGCCCAGGAGTCACTCGCACAGTTGCAAGTGGCTGTGTCCCTGGGCCCCCTTCACTGTTCATGGACTAGATGATTGCAGGGTATGGCCAATCCTCCTCCTTCACTGTCCTGGGCACAGGAGTCACCCACACTTTTATGGGCCCTGTTCACAGTCCATGAACAAGATGATTGCAGGACATGGCCAATCCCTTTCCTTCACTGTATGGCTGCATCCCTGGGCCCCATTCACTGTTCAAGGACAAGGGGATTGCAGGGTATGTCCACCCCCCTTCCTGGGCCCTGAGACAAAGAAGACCCAGACTCAACAGGGTTGAAATGTGAAAGAAGAGGTGGAAGTGGCTCAGGACCCTGAGATAAAGAAGACACAGACTCAACAGCATTGAGGAGTAGCAAATACAGTAGAAGACAGTGTCAGGATACAAGATGTTCTTGACAGGCTGGAAAACTGGGCTAAAACAAATAAAATGACTAAAATATATTTCAGTGGGGATAAATGTAAAGTTCTGCATTTAGGTAGGAAATATCAAATGCATAATTATAGGTTGGGGGAGATGTGTCTTGGCAGTAGTATGTGTGAAAAGGATCTAGGGGTCTTAGTAGAACATACACTGAACATGAGTCAGCAGTGTGATGCGATTGCTAAAAAGGCAAATTCGATTTTGGGCTGTATCAACAGAATTACAGTGTCCAGGTCAGGCAAAGTGATGGTACCACTTTACTCTGCTTTGGTTAGACCTCACCTAGAGTATTGTGTTCAGTTTTGGGTGCCACAATTTAAGAAAGATATAGACAAGAGAGGGGTCTGGAGACCAAGTCCTATGAGGAAAGGTTGAAGGAGCTGGGTATGTTTAGCCCGGAGAGGAAAATGACTGAGGGGTGATATAACTATCTACAAGTACTTGAAGGGTTGTCATATAGAGGACGGTGCGAAGTTGTTTTCTTTTGCCCCAGAACGACAGAACGATAGACTAGAGGGGGGAATGAAATGCCCTCTTTACAAGAACCCACAGCAGTCGCAAAGCCCCACTAGCAGAAAGGCTGGGTGGCACAGAGAGCCCTGGCCCAGAAAACACACCCCAGCCCAGAGAGTTGAACAACAAAAGTAGGGGTGGGTCTTCAGAGGGACCCACAGCAGAAGCGAAGCTCACTGCTTAATGTGAACAAAGCGAAGTACAATCCCCTGCCCAGCAAATCTGATAAACGCTCTCTATTCAGTCCTCTCCAACTTGCTGCAAAACCCAACAAAGGAGGACTGTGCTGCAAAGAGCTTAATATAGTTTTTAGATCCCATAGTGCTGAATGGGAGCTCTGTAATTGGCAGCCAGCAGTGCCTGTCAAGCTTTGGAGAGTCCCTACTGGTGTTTCCATAGTTAAAGAGCATTCCACCCTCACTGTTGCCTTGGAGTTTGTTTGATTGATGGTGGGTTTATTGCAAAACATATCTCCCAAACTGGCCCAAGGTTTGGGAAATCTTTGTGACACATGTGCTTCCACAAACATTGCTTCATGACCCCTGTACCAACCCATGTTTGGCACGAACATTGCTTCATGCGCCAATTTGTGCCCATCCCTAGTATAACCTTTTGTTTGTGTGCATACAAAAGCTTATACCCATAATTAAACTTTATTAATCTTAAAGGTGCCACTGGACTCGAACTTTAATCTACTGCTTCAGACCAACATGGCTACCCACCTGAAAGTAAAGTTAGTGTGTAAGCTTTAAGGTAACAGGAAATAACAAATATACAGTTAGAACACCAAATAAAAATATGCCTTCTCTAGATGTAGTGTTTGGGCTAGCACATTTATGTATTTGCTAAACACAAGGAATGCCTGCACAAATCTTTTCTTCATTGTATCATAGAAAAATCATGGCATTTTGAGGTTATCAAATTATTCTAAATTGAATGTATTTTGTATAGCAACACCTTTCCATTTGACTAGCAAATGTCTTTGGAAACATTAACCAACTTGGAGTAAGGCAAAGGAAAGCTGTAATTGGAAATGTGAGGTACATGCTTTCCAAATAGCAGAATTGAGATTATGTGTGCCAAAGTATCCAGTAAATCTTGTGGAAAATTTAATATATCATTTGATATAGAACTTAACAAGATTGAAACAGGGCTGAAGGTAAAGAAAAGGGAGAGATATTCAAACTCCATAGGATCAATACTACAACAGGGGCCTAAACCACAGATAGAAAGGCCAGGCCAACGCCTGGCACCCCCAGGAGGATTTGAGGTATGGGTTCAGGTGTGCTGGATACTGGTTTGCGATGTCATTTCTGGCAAACTAGAACTGATGACATGATGTTTATTTTATTTATTTATTTATTTATACATTCGATTTATATACCGCTCTGACCCCAAAGGGTCTCTGAGCGGTTTACATACAGGTTTCAAATAACAATTCCCTATCTAAGGCCACATAGTACACAAGGGGCGAGGCTGCCTACTGGCACCCAGGTGGCTTGCTGTTCTCCGGCTCCTTCCTTCAGGCAGTCTTCTGGGTCGGCGCCCCGTCCCCGGTGTTCAGGAACAGGTCCTCCAGCTTAGCGGCTTTTCTCCGATGGGACCGCCCCGGCGCGCGGTTAGTGTCAGCCACAGCCCGGCCCGCTTGCGGGGAGGGCGGGGTAAAAATACCTAAATAAAATAAAAATTAAAAAATCCATTTCCGGCTCCGCCGTGCCTGTGCCTCCACGTCACTGCGCCTTTCTGCAACTCCGCCTCCGCTGTCGTCGGGCTCCACCACTCGATGTTACGCTTATTGGCCACCAGGGATCGCCTTGCCAACCTCGCCGCCACTCCGCCGCCTCACCACTCCGTCGCTCCTCACCACTCCGCTGCCGTCGCTACTGCCACCGATGCTCCCGCCACACACCCCACACAGAGGAGGGTGCCCCCTGCCACCTAAGGGCATGTACCCATTTATCTACTTGCTATATTTACTGCTTTTGAACCGTTGGGTGTGCAGAAGCTGGGACTAGAGCCGGGAGCTCACCCTGGCCGCGGTGGGTCTCGAACATGTTGGGGATAATCCTTTAGGGTTCCCCGAAACTCTGGTTAAACTATAGAGCTTGGGCAAATCCTTAAGTGTTGCCCCCAACATCATGACATCAATTCCAGTTTTCACTGGAATTGATGTCATACTCTGGCATGATGCCAGCACACCCACACCCTATTTTCTTGCATTTTCTCTCCACCATTCTCTGAGGCACTTGTAGGTAACACTGGGGATTGCTGGTAGGTTTCCCACCAAAATGGAAGATCTGGAACCCCTAACTGCAGATGTTCCACCAAACTGAATTCATCAAACCAATCTTGTATGCCTGACCACTAGGGTATTGGTAGGTTTTTATGTCTCCTGGGATTTCAAAAATGCAGAACAACCTGCAAAATCACAATATGTTGCCAGCAGTGTTCCTTCAGACTGATGGATACCCAGGCCTGCCATAACATCTGTGGAGTTCAAATGTGACCTAATTATCAGTTTGGCTTTGAATGTAGATCATTTACATGAAGTGCCTGAAAACTATAGTAACACCTTAGAGATTCTCAGCTAAAGTTACACTACATTCTTCACAGACTGCTCAATGCATTACTTACTAGACTGCTTGTTACCTGAGTATGCCTTATATGTAAAGGAGACTTACAGAGGACATTCTTTGGTCTTCTTCCTCAGTCACTAAGATGTGATCACAGACGCCTGATTGCAGTGGGTGAGAGGTTGAGAGAACTTGACAGGAACAAATGTGAGACTGAAGTTAAGAAAAACTGATTGTATATTGTGCCAAAATGGGTGAGGTTAAAGTCTTGGATCTGTCCTAACATAAGAGTGATGATTTTTGAAAATATAGACCACCCTCATGTGAGGTGGAAATTGCTAACAGCTCTGAAAACAGACATACTTCCTACACCACGGCTTAAAAACAGTATTAAAATCAAAGGTTTTTTCCCCCTTAAAAATAATTGAATATTATAGCCAAGAGATCTTTTTTCCCCAAACCATTTTGTCAAAAATAATTTCTACATAGCTGGTCTCACACAAGTTTAAATAAACCATCATTGTTAAATCCTTGCTGCAGGAAATAATGAAAAGTAATAGATTTCCTTCATTCACACCCCATTTCCTCAGTGCAGGAACTGGACTTTTAAATAGTCTTCATCAAGCTTGAGAACAATGTGAAAGTCATGCTTCCTGTTGGGCTGTGCTACTGGACATAGTCATTAACATCTTTAAAGCCAGATTCTGTGTGTGTGTGAAGTGCCATCAAGTCAAAGCCCATTTATGGTGACCCAGTCAGGTTTTCAAGGCAATAGACGTTCAGAGGTGGTTTTCCATTGCCTCTCTCTGTATAGCAACCCTGGACGTCCTTGGACCCTGGACTCATGCTGAAGAGAGAGTGAGAAGCCAGAGAGGGAAGCCATTCCTAATGGTTGTCTAATATAGTGGTACTCATTCAGCACCTCACAAAGAGCCACATTTACAATAAATAAATTACTTGAAACTGCTGAAATGGATAAATTAACTTTAATTTTGAAAGGACAAAAAGAGAACTTTGAAAATACATGGTCAAGATTTTACAGATGGATTGAAGAATACATTAAATGAACTGCATACACAACTGAAGTACAGGACAACAAGAACACTGACAATAATATGTGCAAAAGTTTTCCTAAAAGGTATAGAAATTTAGTTTTTACTTAGAGATGTATGGATAACTTAACAGATGATGTTCAAGAGATGGATAGATTCTCCCAATGAATGTCTGTATGTATATTTGTTTGTTTTTGTTTGTTTTTGTATGTTTGATATAAAAACCCATGTTTTTACAAAAAAGAGCCACATTTGCAATTACCACTAACCATAACTGTTGTATGCCATGTTCATCACCCCACCAAGCACACACATAACTGACATTAAATATATAAGCATGATATTTTTAATTACCACAATATCTCTGAACTTAGAGGGTTGTCTCTCCCCACCACTATTGAACTTTAGCCTTTTGTACCTGGAGTAGGCTTGCCAAGTCCCCCCGGGGGGCGGAGAAACCCCCGCCCAAGAGGCCCGTTACCTGCCGCCGGCGGATTGGGCCCCGGGGGGAACCCCACACCCAAAGCACGCGACATGTCTGGCGTCAGCACGTCACCTGGAAGTGACGCAGTTGCGTCGGGTGCATTGGGGGCGGGGCCGCGGTCATCCGAGGGAAAACTCTATGGTTTTCCTTCAGATGATTGTGGCCCCACCCCCGGCGTGGTTGCGTCACTTCCAAATGACATGGTTGCGGGGGGCGCGTGCACTCCCACACCGGCGCTGGACTCCCCCGGTATACAGAGGGTAAGGACTTGGCAACCCTAACCTGCAGTGAGAGGAATGACTTTCCTCTATGGCTTCTCACTTTCTCCTCAGCATGAGGCACAGCATCTCAGGTGAGAGAGATTACCAAAACACTTGGAAGAGACCGAGGTGGTTATGGAGAGGGGGGACTAAAACCACAACCATTGTGGCCAGCTAGATCTTGTCCTTGGTGGCTGCCATAGTAGTGATGATGGTTATACACTGACTTCTTTGTAGTCATCTTTCTCTCCTCCCAGCAGCCACCAGGTGGCTAGTAAGATGAGAGTGCAGAGGTTGTGGAGAGGGGTATGGGGCTGTTGGAAAGGATGGCCCCCTTTCCCTGGCAAAAGGCCCTCAGCACATCCTCCAGTGTGTACTGTGACAGCTGTTTTAAGGTGGAAACCACCTGCCTACCACAAGCTCTACAGGCATTTTTGTGGAACAAAAAGTGGGTGCCACATTGGGAACAGTGCTCAACAGGTAGTGTGTCAAAGAGCCACATGTAGCTCCCAAAGCACTGAGTGAGTATCATTGGTCCAAATAAGAACTGAAATACAACTGGCCATTTTGGGTTTTTTTGTTCCATGGGAATAGGGCCTCCTTTCCCAGGACACCAATTTAAAATATTGTATTTGATTAGGAAAAGGCACAAAAATATTTATTTAGTTATTTATATATTTATATCTCCATGGGGACCCAAAGTAGCTTACAATATTGTTCTTATTTCTTCATTTTATCCTTACACCATCGGTCCTAAGAGACAGGTTAGGTGAGGAATCCCCAACATAATTCCCATGGGTTTCATGGCACCTGTTTTCCTGGTGCCCATCAGGTGTTTTTAGGAAGTGGGCAGGGACAAGGCTTTGCCCAGCAAGGCTTCCAATTGGCCAGTGGAGATGTGATTGGTTGTACAGATATTTAAAAGCTTTGCCTTGCCAGTAGCTGCGACCGCAGCACAAGGATCTTCACTGTCTGACTGAAGTTAAGCTGTGGCTACCATTCTGTGGCTGTGTCCCCCATGCTGTGTCAGAGTTCCAAAGGTGCCCACAGGGTCAAAAAGGTTGGGGACCCCTGGCTTAGGCCAGTGAGTTTCCATGACAGAGTGGGGATTTGGATTCCCCACACTATAACCTGCCACTTTAACCACTATGCCACTCTGGCTCATTTCAGAATCATGAGTTCCATGTGGCATTACATTGATTCATTATTTTCAGATCTGTTGGTTTCTTTGGAAATACTTGGCACCCTATTCTAGGCACTGGTAGCCATTCAGCATTGCTCATGCCTGTCAGGAGAAAGCAGTGTAGGTGCTGGGGTTGCTAGATGGCTAGTAGTGGCCAGTTCAGACCTGCCTGGGTCCACCTAGGACATAGCTAGAACCATATGTGAGATCCAGTGTTTCTGCCACTTTTTCCTGGCATAAGAAGATGGGAATAATGGGCTGCTGAACAACAGCGAGCTCAGATCCATGCTCACTGAGGTATGCTGCTCAGCAGCTCCACCACCTCCTTCTATCGAGTAAAGGTGGTGTTGGAGATATTGGGGTTCCTAAACAAAGGCTAGAAGAGTTTGGCATTTGTTGGAATATGCAAAGACCTATATTGCAGCCCTGTGAAGAAGATCTGAAGATCATCCCTACAGGGGGACAGCTGAAGGACTTGTAGTTAGCATAGCTAGACTAGGAATTTCCCACTTTTTCAAATTGTGTCCTTGTTGTCTCCTGATTGGCTCTTCTGGAGACTTCCTGCTTCTGTAGAGGTTCCTGTTGCTCTTTGTTCCTGTCACAGCAGTTACACGGGTTAGTTTAGGCTTTCTCTCTGTATGTTCTATAAAAGCTTGCTCTTCTATAATAAACCTACTTATTTTTCTCTAAATAGTCAGTGCTCTACTTCCTTTGCATATTTAAATTCTGCCAGCAGCATTGACCAACCTAGGTCCAAGCCAGGCACTACAAGTAGGGTTTCCAAGTCCATCTTCCACCCCCAGCAGGGGACTTTGGGGGTGTTCCTGGAGGGGGGCGGGGCATCCCCGACATGATGACGTCACATTGGGGATGTCCGCCACCCACCCACCCACCCGCGCACTGGCTCTCCAGAAACGGCAGTCCCCTGCATTTAAAGGAGCCAGCGTTTCCCCTTTAAGGTCAGGAGCCGGCGTTTCCCCTTTAAGAGCAGCTCCGTTTCCCTTTTAAATGCATGAAGCTGGAATTTCCCTGCGAGCCTGATCTCAAATGGAGATAGGGCTTGGGAAGAAGCTCAGGCTTGGGAGGAAACACGGGTTCCACACACTTAAAGGGAGAGAGAGGAGTGGCTGTGGGTTTTGGGGGTGGGGCTTCCCCGTTGGCCATCTGGCCAGCGGCGGGTAGAACCCCCCCCCAAAATGGGGGACCTGGAAAACCGGGGGGGTTGGCAACCCTAACTACAAGCCATATAGCACTCCTGGTGCTTTTTCTACTACTACCCCGGAGGTACCAGAGCTGGCTAATGCCTCATATCTATTTGCTGAACCAGCAAAGATAGGTGGTATCAGTGCTGGCTCATCAAGAAGAAATTAAATCAATGACCTCATTAATTTTCTTTAAAGTAACAAAAGGGGCTGCCCCCCCCATTTTTGCTGCACATTGATCTAAAGACAAATGCACGTTCCTCTCACTGAACCTATTCTATTGACTGGCAAAGTAGCCAGATAGCTTGAGGACACTTTTCACTGAATCTTCATAGGATAGTACCCCTTCACTTGTGTGCAGTGTTAGTGTGAGTTAGTGTGAGCTAGCTCACAGTTTTTTAGCCTCCAGCTCACACATTTCTGTCTTAGCTCAGGAAGAATAGCTCCAGAGCAAACTAATTTATGCAGGAGCCAAATCGCTCGCTCACAACTTTAATGCCAGTAGCTCACAAAGTAGAATTTTTGCTCACAAGACTCCACAGCTTAGACGGAGCATTGCTTGTGTGGGTTGTCACCATGAGGTCTGTCCCAGGTGAGTCTTCCTCCATCAGGGGATATGACAAGGGTGGGAGAAGGGACCGTGTGCATGGCTGCTGTGGCCTCCAAGTCCAGCCCTGTTCCTTCCCTGATGGTTTGTTTTTACAGAAACTCGGTTGGAAGTCTCAGTGATATTATTGTGCCTAGCAACCTCCAGCTACTGGAAAAGGCATTCTTTCTATTATTTCGGTGAGTTTTAATCCCCATAATTTTTTTTTTTGGGGGGTACTGTTGTTTGTCTTAGATTTCATATTTCTCCGCAAACCTGGGACACTTCAGGTTTGTAAAGAAATCCTTATCTGTCCCTAACTCCACTTTTGCAGTTCCACTAGCACTTTATTGCTATGCTTTTAATGGTATTTTAATGTTAATATTATCGCTGCTATTTATGTATTTGGATTTTACATGATTGTAAGCCGCCCTGAGCCAGCTATGGCCGGGAGGGCGGGATAAAAGTCTAATAACTAAATAACAAATAAAATATTTTCTGTGGCACAATTAGAAATTAGACATTTTATATTATTGGCATTAAATGAACTCCTGCTTTTGTTGAAGACAGTCATGGTCAATCACCTGCCCATTTAACTAATGCCATGCTTGTCAACCATAAGCAGGGAGCCAATTATTTGGCCAGCTGTTCAGATGTATCTGAGAAAATTTGGATGAGTGCATTTATACTTATTTCTAGTACTATTAGACTATTTTCTCATAACTATGGCACTACCTCCAATTGTTTAAAAAATGCATCTGTAAAAGAAAAGAAGTCTGAGATTTTTGAGGTGTAAGACTTACTACTCAGGTGTCTCTGTGTGTATTTTGTGTCTGCCAATGAACTTAATGTTTTGGCTAGTTCTGTAATCACTTCTTAGACAGATGTGACTGACAGCACAAGTGGAAAAAATAGGAAATACAATCTATCTGCTATTGGGCATATAATAGATGTCTCCTACTGCATAGGTACAAGAAGTGAACAAAGACTGATTGCAGTGCTTTACAATACAAGTCAATAATTTTAATGACCCAACTATGACACTGAGGACGACTTCCACTTTTTGTTAAATGTAGTGATTTTATTATTTTATTCAAGGCAAAACCAGCCACAAGCTGCAATGACCTAAACCCTGAAACACAAACAGCTTATGCACATATTCAAAGTTGCTTGGCATGGACTTATATTTAAGACAAAGTTTGCCAAGGGACATTAAAGCAATATGACTAGAAACGCTCCTCGTAGGTAACTGAGAGAATTCAAACAATCCATGGCTGCAGACTTACCGGTGGCTGCAATGGCCATGGGGCTGGGAATGCCGGTCAGGAAGAATCCTCAAGCTCCTGCCACAGTGTAGGTCAGCTGTTCCTACTACTGCAATGGCCATGGGGCTGGGAATGCCAGTCAGGAAGAATCCTCATGCTCCTGCCACAGTGTAGGTCGGCTCTTCCTACTACGGCAGCTGTAGGGCTTCTGGAGTCGACAGGCTGCTCTCTGAGTCAGCCAGCTGATTCTGACAGCATGGACCCCTCTTGCAAAGCCTGTCGGGGTCTTGGGAGAAAGTGTCAACTCTGCCCAGTCTACTGCTGTTTAAAGGCCAGCCTGCCACCGTCTCGACCCTGTTTCACTTCAGTCACCCCGCCCTCCCCCCTGTTAGTTTATGGCCTTATTTACTATTTTTGTTCTTGTCACAGCTTTATGGTAGTTTCAGGCATTGGGCAGGATCCATTTTTTTGGGGGGGAGGCTGTGCCAACATGCTCACCTCCCCTGAAAGGGTCAGTCACAAGTTCTCTCACAGCTGTTCTCTCATGAGCAGTTCTCAAAAGAGCTATCTCAGACCCACCTACCTTACAGGGTGTCTGTTGTGGGGAAGGGGAGGGAAAGGAGTTTGTAAGCCACTCTGAAACTCCTTTGGGTAGTGAAGGGCGGGGTATAGATCCAATCTCCTCCTCCTCCTCCTTCTTCTTGGGGGTTGAGCCTTATAGTGACATGCCCAGCTCAGGGGCGGTTGTAGGGCTGCCAAGTGGGGGCGGGGGGCGGGGAAACCCCCACTTTGGAGGCCTGATTTTTGCTGCCGTGGAATCGGGCCCCGGGGGGAACTCCACCCCCCGAAGTGCAGCCACGTTGCTCACGTTGGGGGCGTGCCCCAGATCGTCGGAGGGAAAACTCTATGGTTTTCCCTCCGATGAACTGGGCTACGGCCTCAGCGTGAGCGACGTAGCACGTCACTTCTTGTGACATGCTGGCGGTGCGCGCGCATTGCCGAGGACCTCCCGGAGCTCGGCGAGGCTCCCCCGCCACCAAGATAAGAAGACTTGGCAACCCTAGGTGGTTGCCTGCCTCTACTCCCAAGTGACAAGGGTTCCACACAGAAGCTTGTGCCGTTGTGAGACCACTGGCTTGCTACTCCTGGTTCCCCCAGCTGACAGGCTGTGGATGGGGTTTAATCAGCCAACAAGTGGGTCACCTGGTTTTTGGATCCTGCCCTATGCTGCACCAATGCTCCATCTGCTGCATTCAATTAAGTTGTGGCCTGTTTTACTCCAAAAACCTGTTTGTGTGTTTACTGTTGTCATTCCCCTTCCTTTTCTTTCTCTTCAGTGGCCCCGATCTGCCCATAGGTCCGCAAGGCAAGTTTACCTAGTAATTGCATACATTTTGAAGATTCCAACATCCCAGTGCTTCCGGATGGGAGCTATACATGTGGTCCCCATGCCTTGGTACATCTGATGATGATTAAGTAGAGCAGAATTGCAGCCATAGGCTTTAATCCAAGATTTCAGGATGTGAACTAGGCTTTTAGCATTTTTTCCTTCTGCATCCCCCTTTTGAGTTGCCTGGTAATAAAGTCCACAGAAAAGGGCAATCCAACTGCCTTGAACATGGAGAGCTTGGTTCCAAGGGGAAAACTTCTCATACTAGTTACAAAAATCAAAAAGGAATTCATAAACAGAACAACACAGATGTCCACATACAACAACTGTTGCTTCAGAAGTTGCTAAAATCCTGCATGAACATCCACCTCGATATAATTTACATATACCTTCCATGTAGGTTGTCATGTGCATCTTTTGAGCTCATGACACTGTGTTCATGCAACAAAAAATCCCTTTGTGTGATCATCATAGATGACGGTCTCCATGTGGGTTCTCTTTTCAGTCCTACAGGACTGCATTCATTCTGCCTCTCTGGCTGCAATTATGTAAGCCCTTTCGCTCACTTCTTTATAAACTGCAGATTTCAGCATCTCTAATGGCAAACTACAACCCTAAAGCTTACAGAAAAATACCAAATGTGTTGTTATTTTGATGTATTGTTATTCTTACTTTCATCATGGTCTTGTTGGACAGCTTTCTTATTACTCAAACTTCCCTCCAGTGTAAATATGAAGCCCTAACCTGGATGGCCCAGGCTAGCCCAATTTTGTCAGAAGCTTAATAGGGTTGTCCCTGGTTAGTACTTGGATGGAAGACCACCAAGGAAATCCAGAGTTGCTATGCAGAAGCAGGCAATGGCAAACCACCTCTGAATGTCTCTTGAAAGCCCTATGAGGTCACCATTAGTCAGCTGTGACTTGACGGCACTTTCCACCACCATACATATGTAAAAAAAAATTAGTTCTGTGCAATTGGATTTATTTATTGTATAGCAACCAGTGAATGATGCAATTCTCCATTACTTCACAGAACAGTCCCACCAGCAAACCTCTATGTGCTGACAATAGGCCTCCCAAGATTCATGACATTGGGGATACTGGGGAAGAATACCAGGTGTATAAAACAAGAGCTAAATGAATGTGTATTTATCGAGAATCGACAAAAACAGCTACATGTTCTAGAAGAGCAACAGTTGGCAAAGCTGAATCTCTGTTTCAAGATAGTGGGACATTTTTTTAATGGGGAATAACATTACAATCTGAAAACCAAACAGCAGATACAATTGAATCTGTCAATATTCATTCACTCCAAGTTAGGTAAAGGTAAAGGTTCCCTTGCTCGAAAGCCAATCGAATCCGACTCTAGGGTTGCGGTGCTCATCTTCGTTTCAAAGCCGAAGAGCCAGCGCTGTCCGAAGACGTTTCCGTGGTCATGTGGCCGGCATGACTAAACACCAAGGCGCATGGAACGCTGTTACCTTCCCACCGAACTGGTCCCTATTTATCTACTTGCAATGTCTTGCTTTCAAACTGCTAGGTTGGCAGGAGCTGGAACTAGAGATGGGAGCTCACTCCATCATGCGGCACCCGGGTCTTGAACTGCTGAACTACTGACCTTCCACAGCCTGCAGTTCAGCGTCTTAACCACTTGAGCCACCGCAACTCCACACCCCAAGTTAGGGCTGCCATATTTTGAAAAGCAAAAAAAGAGAACATATTTCCGGACTGACTACTTCAAACAAGTGATCACTATGACAAATCTCATTTTAAATACCCCTACTATGTAAGCTGTGATCATTGCTACTAACTAGGAATATTCCTAACTTTCCAACCCCAAAAGAAGACATTTTCATCAGTTTTTTAAAAAAGAGCCCCAAAGATGACAGACTCCAAAAAAAGAGGGCATGTCATCTAAAAAGAGGACATCTGCTAACCCTACCCCAAGTTCAAATTGTAATTCAATGAAAAACACAAATGTAGTTATAATTTAAGATATTATATGGAAGTCTTAGCAATTTTTTTCAAAACATAAATTACATCAGATTATTGATCTTTTTAAAAGCTTACTCCAACAATCAGCTTTCTATCTCATTCTCTCTAGCATGCACTCATTTCCTTATGTAAAAGAATTTAACCAAAGGAAACTAGCATTTTAATTCAATTTTGCCTATAAAATATATAATTTTATTTTGTCATAATGGCTGCTTTTATTTCCAGGGTCAGATTTTATTTAAATTTCAGCCCATTAGGAACAAAAACTTGCCATTTTCTGATAAACAAAATCAGCAGGGAGGCCTCTTCAAAGTAGAAATGTATTTCCATAGACTTTTGTTCTAGTTGATCTAAATGACAGGTATATTCCACTTTTACAATGTTTAATTTTAAGGATTCTTGGGAGGGGGAATAGAAAGAGCATGACATTTGAAACAACAAAACTAGCAATCACCCAAGCAATTCTGTGACAGGGAGATGGAAGAAATATGTATAAAAAAGAAGTAATGTATTGCTTTGGACCACCAAAGAGGCCTAATATGAGTAATTAGTAGAAAACCGTTCATTTTCCTTTATTTCCCTCCCCTGTGAGTGTTGTTTGTAGAAATGTTCAACCCTTTTGGGATTCAGCAATTTAACTGTTTCTTTGAAGGGTAGAAAATGGACTCCAAAGTACCCATTTGAGTGGGGGGTGGGATCCAACAACAACACAACACTGCAGTCACGTTAAAGGTTTGCTAAAGCTATCATACAGAGTTGGTTAACATCTCCAATGAATTATCATTCAAACTATAGTGTACAAGAAGATTATGACATCTGAAATAAAATAATGTTTGGAGGGATTATAGGCCATTGTCAGTTATCCCACTAAAATCTAGACTAGTTTTTGGCACATGTGGCTAAGTCTGATCAACAGCAAGCACAACCCTCCGGCTAAAAGACAAATAATGGATGTGTTCAGTGAGGAGAATTGCATATGCAGCCAGAGATTTATTGGTGTTTTTGGTGGTGTAGCAAATGGGGGGGGAATGTTGAAATCAATAAATGTACATAGGGTTGCCAAGTGAATTTTACTCACCGGCAGGGGAGCCTCGCCGCGCTCCGGGAGCCATCCCTCGTCGTGCGTGCGCGCGTGCACCGCCAGCATGTCACCGGAAGTGACATGTGACATCGATCACGTTGAGGGCATGGCCCTGATCGTCGAAGGGAAAACCACGACGTCGATCGCACTTCAGGGGGCGGAGTTCCCCTTGGGGCCTGATTCCGCGGCGGCGGAAATTGGGCCTCCAAAGCGGGGGTTTACCTGCCCCCTGCCCCCACTTGGCAGTCCTAAATGTACAACATAAATACTACAGATTATCAAAAATACATGTATTTATTACAAATTAGTATAAAAGAATTCTGGGCCCAAATATAGCCTCAATTAAAATTACAAATCATACAATGTGCACACTAAGGACCTTATGCAACCCTAAAACAAATGTGGTTTGGCCTACTGGCCTTCTTCAGTGGTCAAGCATAAAAGCTACACATAGGCTCAACTATTGCAATACTAATATTCTGATAAATATCAGTGGCACAAGGTAAAAGTAGATCCAGGAAAAGGTGTAGTATATAAGTCTCATGTGTTATTGCCTTGTGTCCAAGTCAGGTACATATAACACACATACAACCAAAATGGTATTTCAATTGTGTACCCTCCTATTTTTATCCAGAAAATACTAATTGTTACACTGGCTCCATATTTGCTTTTGGAGATTAATTTTTCAATATTTATCAGAACACAATTTTGATATTTATCAGAACACAATTTTGATATTTATCAGAACACAATTTTGATATTTATCAGAACACAATATCAGAACACAATTTTCGATATTTATCAGAACACAATTTTCACTTGGTCCTATATGTGATTAATATTAATATTTATTGATTTATAATTTTAATCGAGGCTATATTTGGGCCTAAAATAGTGTTTATACTAATTTGTAATACATACATGCATTTTTGATAAATTGTAATAGTAATGTTGTACATTTATTGATTTTTAACATTGGTCCCCCTAATTTGTAGCCATTTAACCTTCCAGGTTCTTAATTCAACTTTTGGGGGGTTATGTTTTTCGCCTCCTATTTCTTCCCTATTATTTGGTACGGTAGCATTCACTTCCAGAGAGTGTAGCTTTTGTGGTCTTGTCTCCTTAGCTGTGGAGACTGAAGTGTCAAAAAAAGAAAGAACATATAGCACTCCCATCCTGCAGCTGAAACAGTCCACATATTCCCTTCCATTGAAAACATTGCCACATATATTTTGAAATTGGGATGCTTCTCCTAACTGAATCTCTTCTCAGCACTAAATGATCTTGTCCTGGTTCTGACACAGAACTGGCACATTGGGAATTCTCTGTGGGCTTGTTTTCTTAATTTCTGAAGCGTGTACAGAGCACTGTGCATGCACAGTTTGCCACAGCCTCAGGTGTCTTAAGTTCCTTCCATGAGGTGCTTCTCTATGTGCCAGTATGATGGAACTGACTGAATGTGAAAGTTGGATGGAAGACAACTGGATTTTATGTCCCAACTTAACCAGCCTCCGATAGCTGTTTGGAAGATGAGATGGGAGGGAGAAATCATGTAAGTTACCCTTATCTCTGCGAAGGAAGATCACAGTATAATGCAACCAAACAAATTACTAGATGATGTTAGTACAAACCCACAGTTTGAATTCGGAAAGTGTTGTACAGTCATTTGGTTAAAATGTAGCATATTAGTTTTGACAGTTCTTATCCATAACTGGAGAACTGCAATAGGAAGGAATCCTATTCATTGCACAGTCTTTGAGTTTTGAGAGCATCTTAAGCAGCATCTTAGAACTGAATTGTACAATTACAGTGTCCCAGAAAGACTGGAGTTTACTTTAACTGGACAAGAGCATCACAATCATGATAACCAAGAAGCCAAATGATACCTAGCTATATCTCCATAAACGCATTCAAATCCAGGGCTTTGATTAACTCTAATTATACTTTGAATAATACTAGGACCCAGAGTCATCCACTGAAGCTAAAGTGTGGGAGATTCAAGACAGACAAAAGGAAGTATCTCTTCATACAGTGTATAGTTAATTTGTGCAACTTGCTGCCACAGGATGTAGTCATGGCTGCCAACTTGGAAGGCTTTAAAAGGGGAATGGGAAGATAGGACTATCAATGGCTACTAGTCATGATGGATATCTGCTCCCTCCATTATCAGAGGCAGTCTGTCTCCTTATACAAGTTGCTGGTGAGCACAGGAGGGATTATGTTGTTGCACTCTTTCTCTTTATGGGCTTCCTAAAGACAGCTAGTTGATCATTGTGTGAACAAAATACTGGACTTTGTGGGCCTTTGGTCTCATCCAGCATGGCTGTTCTTATGTCCAGGGCTCCTTATAAAACCCTAGAGTTATCCCGTATCCCTTGTTCATCCTCCTAAACAAAATGCTTTTATTTCTTTAGACTGAGATCTCATTCCTCCATAGTCATATTTCATTTCTTACTAATGGTACACTACAGACTTACTATTCCATTTATCTACTTTGTGGAAGATTCCAGTTACAATCCCTGGCATCTCCAGTTAGAGAGACCAAGTAGCAAGTGACACGAACATCCTCAACCTAAGACCAAGGAAAACCACTGTCAGAGTAGACAGTACTGAGATTTACACACACACACACACATAGTAGATTGTATTTCCCATAACTATGGAAGCTCTCTATGGTGACAGACACACCAGTGAAATTTCAGGGGTAACACCTAGCATTAGGCAAGTGTCCATATCATCACAGTATACTTAACATTTGGAGGAAGATCAGGAGTACCAATGTGTGGCTAAAAGTCAGCCAAATGATAATGTATTTGAGAACACAGCTGGGATGAGGAGTGGCATGCTTAGGGAAATGGGGTACCTGAGTACACGTGAGGAGTGGCATGCTTAGGGAAATGGGGTGCCTGAGCTATATGTGGGGAAGAAATGGTGAGTATTCTGGGAAGACATTTCAATGACAGCTCCCATCTGACATATGGTGTAGAGAAAAAGACATTCTGCCTTTAATTGAAATAGGAACTATGTTATTTATATTAGGCCATGAAGACTGCTGTCGTCAGCTTCAGTACTGGAATGAGAATGCTAAGACAGAAGAGGAGATGGGATAATAGGGAGGGAATGGAATAACAAGAGGACTCCTACCTGAATGTGCAGAATAATCAGCTACCACTGGACCCTGCCCCCTGGCCAGACCATGCAGCCTGCAGAATGACAGATTACTGAAAAGCCATGCTGCTACCTCCCCCAGCCCCAGAGCCCACAAAGCAGTGTTGGAGTAAGTCCTGGCTGCATCTTCGAATGAGCAGGGCTGCTGAGAGAAGACTAGAGGTGTAAAACCACAGAGGGCTGAGAGAACTGAGCAAGGTACTGCTGGGAGACAGTAGCTGCATACCTGTTCTAATTAAGTATCTTGTAAAAATTCTTCTGAAGATGAGATGGGAGTCCATGGGAGTTCTTCCATTGGGTGTTCCATGTCATTAAATTCAAAAATGCCTGCATTTTAATTAATCACTTGTATAGCATTGATTCCACCCTCACTGCAGAACAAGAGGATGGGGCCTAAAAGATAAAGGCAAAAAGTGGGTGCCAACAGTTTATTATGTAGTAAACATGCTCAATATGTGAGACAATACAACTTCTTTATTTTATAAGGTGTACAAGTTAAGGAGTCTCAGTTTACAAATTCTACCCTTTGCAGACCATTACTGAATTCATAAGTACATTAACTCTTCTTGTGAAGCTAAACAATTTTCTATTCTAAAGTTATATAACAGCCAAGTCTATTTATTTACATGGACTACAGTAAAACAGGGCCTTTGAAAACTTGACAGGGCTTTGCTCCTTGAATGAAAATGCAGTAGAATTTTTGGGGGAGGGAGGGGAAGCCCTTAATTGAAACTTTGACTCTTCCTCCCATTTTCTCTTGAGCAACACCCTTTCATTTGGGCTGGCAGCAATCATTGGGTAGGCAAGCTGGTTGGCAGGTGGGTGAGTGATTCGTGCTGGTGGGTGGGCTGCGAAATTTTCATGATGACTGAACATCAGTTGGGAGAAGGGAAGCCAGCACAGGAACATGAACAAAGCAGGTTGCATTTGACGTTCATTCCTGGATGATGGTGCAGTATAATGGCAGAGAGATGGAGCGGAGTTGAGGTCGCCTCTTTAATTTATTTTTGGTTACAGATGTTATCCTTTTCATCTGTTTTGCTTCAGCTCATTTTTTTATTTAATACCTTGAATAAAACTTGGGTGGTCTTAAAGGTGCCGTTGGACTCAAACTTTGTTCTGCTGCTTCAGACTAACACGGCTGACTACCTGAACCATTGCACATTGTTTGTAATGCCATGTAGGCCCTGTTTTATAACCTATGTATGTTATACACTATTTCTATGCAGCTGATGCAAAAATAATATTGGGAAAGTGTGTTATTTCTAAAGGGAAACTATTGGTGCGTTGATGTCGAAAGCAGATTTTTTTTTTTTAAACTCAGTTCGCAGGTCCACCTTTTTATAAGGGAGAAATGAAAGTGAAACAGGGATATTAGAATCAAATGAGTCTGCTTTTGAAATTCAGTCTCACATGTACTGAGGAATTACACTGTAAATCAGGAAGTCTCATATTCAAATCACACCTCTGCTAGGAAGCTGAAAAAATTGCCATCCAAAGCAGACTTATGCCCTTTTAAGTCCATTGAAGTCTTAGAAGGGTGTTACTGTGCTTAGGATGGCATTGAAAGTGGATTTAGGCAATCTAGTTTATCTCAGCTTTAGATACTAATACTCTGGGCTATTTTGGGGGCAAAGCACACCGGAATGGTACTCCGGCTGCGTTCCAGCTTGGTTACGCCCCCCGCTTCCAGCAGCCCTCAGTCGGGCCGCTGGAGCAAAAAGAAGCAAGGTGAATTTCCCCAGCCCGCCCACTCAGGATGCCTGGGGCCTTGCTGGTCCGGGGGGGAGGGTAATGGCTTGATGGGGGGTGGGCCATGGGGGGGCTGGATTGGGGAAGTGGGCCACAGAGGGTGGCAACAGGGCCTCGATTGGGGGCCTTTTCCCACGAGCTCCCCGCACTTAAAGGGAGCCCCTTTAAGTGCAGGGAGCCAGAGGCCCCTGCCGCCTGATCTCCGAGTGGAGATCGGGTGCACGAGGCCCTTTCCCTCCGGCTTCCTGAACTTAAAGGGAGCCCTTTTAAGTGCAGGGAGCTGGAAGGCCTCATGTGCCCAATCTCTGAGCAGAGATCGGGTGTGTGGCTCGCAGCCACCCCTCTCCCTCCTCTTTCTCAAGATAGAAGGAAGAGGGGTGGCTGTGGGTGTTGGAGCTTCTTTCCTTCTCTCTCTTTCTCTTTCTTTCCCTCTTTCTTCTTTCCTTCTCTCTCTCTCTCTTTCTCTCTCTCTCTCTCTTCATTGTTCCCTCCTTCTTTCCTTCTCTCTTTCTTTCTCTCCTTCTTTTCCTCCTTATTTCCTTCTCTCCCTCATTCCCTCCTTATTATTTTCTCTTTCTTTCCCTCCATTCCTTCTCTCTTTGTCTCTTTCTTTCTTTGTTTCTTTCTTTCTTCACAGATCTGCGTGTTCCCCCCCCCAGCTAACAATCCTGCTCCTAAAGAATCTTTCTGCCACATGTTCCATACACCTCAACAGAGAGAAGAAATTAGTTCTACCTTAAACATATGGGGAGTTTTGGTCACTGCATTAGTGAACCTTTCATGAAGAATAGCAATGAAGTTGTGGAAGATGTGTCATCACTGCTTCATAATTTTCTTTAAGTTACCCTAGACAATAATGATCTGTGTTCAATAGCCATTTGTAGGACTAAATGCCATCATAATATCACCACAATATAACTGCATTTTACTTAACTCAAAGCAGCACACACAAAATCCATACAAATGCAATCTCAAAAAATGTAACTACAGCAATTAACACCAGAACACCAGAATTAAATAAATTCTGTGATTAAAAAACAGGAATCATTGTCATCACATCAACATAAATTAGCCAAAGCTTGTTCAAATGGGAGGCACTTGCATAGTCTGTGAAACATCACCAGAGAATGTATTCTTTGAGAGGCTTTCCCACAAGGTGAGTGCCACCACAGAAAAGGCAATTCCAAATGAAGAAGTTGGGATGACTGAAGGTGATGAGTATGTTTGCACAGGGAGTGGTGGTCCTTCAAGTGAAAGTTTCAGGTAAATACCAGCACATTGAATTGAGCCTGAAAACAGATAGGTAACCAGCACAGATGTCATGAGATTGAATATTTCAGCAGCATGGATCAGTGTGGCTAGGATAGCAGGGTCCAAGTGGGTGGAAAGATTACTAATTATAACTAAATGGTTAAGGTGTTCCTAGCAAAAGCCCGGGTTCTGGAAGACACCTAAGTTCTTTGCTTGAACCAATACAAGTCGGTATGACCAATCCATACTCAATGGTACTAAAACATCAAGGAAAACTTCTTTTTCTGCTAGCATCATCACTTCTGTCTTCTGTGGATCCAGTTTCACCTTGTGGGTTTTCCACACAGCATTACTGCATCAGTTTTGGCCCCAACCTGCTTAAGTTTATCCCTTGGTTTCCATACATTCTCTTGAGCCATTAGTTTTCACATGTATTTCCCTCATTTTTCTGGTTCTTTTGGGACCACTTTATCTTGGTATTTTTCTAGTAACCAAATTTGAGGTATGTTTGTGTGCATGTGTAATGCTTCCTGTCCTTTTGTTGGGTCCTTCCACTTCCCACCCAATCCCACCCTGTACTCTCTTTCCTCTGCCTTGTCAGTAAGGATGGCATTTGTGTCTCTTGTTGTTCAGTTGCACAGTCGAGTCTGACTCTTTGCGACCCCATGGACCAGATCCTGCCAGGCCTTCCTGTCTTCTGCCGTCCTCTGAAGTTGGCTCAATTTCATGTTCGTTGCATTGATGACACTGTCTAACCATCTCATCCTTTGCCGTCCCCGTCTTCTTTGACCTTCAATCTTTCCCAGCATCAGGGTCTTCTCCAGTGAGTGCTCCCTTCTCATTTGGTGGCCAAAGTATTTGAGCTTCAGTTTCATTATCTGGCCTTCCAGGGAACAGTGAGGGTTGATTTCTTTTAGGATTGACTGATTTGATCTCCTTGCAGTCCAAGGGACTCTCAAGAGTCTTCTCCAGCACCATAGTTCAAAAGAATCTATTCTTCGGCGCTCGGCCTTCCTTATAGTCCAATTCTCGCAGCCATACATGACTACTGGGAATACCATTGCTTTGACCATGCGGACTTTTGTTGGCGGGGTGATGTCTCTACTTTTTATCATGCTGTTTAGGTTCGCCATCGCTTTCCTCCCAAGGAGCAGGCGTCTTTTAATTTCATGGCTGCTGTCACAGTCTGCGGTGATCTGGGATCCCAGGAACGTGAAGTCTGTCACTACTTCCATGACTTCCCCTTCTTTTTGCCAAGGAGTGATGGGGCCGGATGCCATGATCTTAGTTTTTTTGATGTTGAGCTTCAAGCCCACTTTTGCGCTCTCCTCTTTTACTCTGAGCAAGAGGCTCTTTAGATCCTCTTCACTTTCAGCCATTA
>NW_015173720.1:6501-6664 GCF_001447785.1 Gekko japonicus | reverse complement strand
GCTACCAATCCAAAAGAGTCCAGTGGCACCTTTAAGATCAAGGTTTATTCAGTACAAGCTCTCCCTCTTCTGTGAGGGCAGATCTGCACTGTCAGGGGTGTGACCTAATATGCTAATGGGTTTCTGCTGTTGGGTGTTGCCTATTATGCTAATGAGTTCCGGC
>NW_015173720.1:0-6344 GCF_001447785.1 Gekko japonicus | reverse complement strand
GGTCTATAAGTGGTTGAAGAAGATTCCTTCAAAGGTTGAAGAGGATTCGTTCAGTCTTCGCTTAGCTCTCACTATGCTATACTTCCTGGTGCTTGACTTGTGTTTCCTGTCCCTGGCTCTCCTGGTCTGCAGCCCATAGTCCTTGTCTTGACATTGGTGAGGTCATTGGTCTGGTTCTGTCTTCCTGTCACATGACCTCCTGACACATACTTGCAAGGTGCAACTCAGTCATAGCCCATAGTCCTTGTCTTGACATTGGTGAGGTCATTGGTCTGGTTCCGTCTTCCTGTCACATGACCTCCTGACACATACTTGCAAGGTGCAACTCAGTCAGTCTGGGACTCCCAGATATGGAAAGGTTGAAGACCTCTTCATAAATTTAACACAATGTTGGGGATTAAATGAAATACACATGCACATATAGAACAGAGTATGTTTCTGTTATGAACATATTTCCATACAGCTCCGGCTTTATATAAGGGTTATGGATTTCTGTTTTTTGCCCTCCCATTACAAAGGGCAAAAATGTTGGAATGGAAGAGCAAAGTTGCTATGGAATATTTGAATGAAATTCTTGTTCACTCAATGGCAATTGTGCTTCAGTGTCTGTAGAAGAAGGATTACACTGCATCTGGTGAAGGAAATTAAGGATTAACATGTGTATTATGCCAGAAAAACATTATAGGAAAACTGTCAGTTTTATTTTACAAGGAAATAATCCTTTAAGTCTCTTAGGACTGAACAAAATCTTTAGCTTTCTTCTTCTTCTTCTTCTTTGTCACTCATGGAATGCCCTGAGCAGCCTTCTCTCAGCCCTTTAAACTGCCATTTACCAATATGAGACCATTTACATACCTAATAAAGAACAATACTGCCCATTCATTCTAATAAATAATTGAAATGAAAATGCTCATTTTAGGAGGTTATTCACCTTGTTGAGGTCCTCCCATTAACTTGGTCTTGATAGATACATATGGGATCAGAATAATCACTTGCAGTATTTACTTTTCACATGCCTCAGGAGTGTACAACTCAAATCTCTCATGAGGACCCCTTTTATATTAATCCTAGAAGACTGCATTGCTATGTTAACCATGGGAAATACTTTTGTTTAGTGTTTTATCTTTATCCTATCCTGTGTTGATTCATATTTTCTGTCCACCATAGTACCTTTGCACTATTATAGACCCTCTGACACCCCCCCTTATGTTAATCCACTCTCCTTTTCAGTCCATTCCATATGATTGTGTCTCTTCTCACTGTTTCTACCAAAAAAGATCTGTAACTCATCTAAGGTTGCCAAGTCTACTTACCTTGGCGGCGGGGGAGCCTCGCCGGGCTCCGGGAGTTCTCCGGCGATGCGTGCGCGCGCCGCCAGCACATCACAGGAAGTGACATGCTACGTCACTCATGTTGAGGGCGTGGCCACAATAGCTGGAGGGAAAACCATAGAGTTTTCCCTCCGACGATGGGGGCCACGCTCCCAACGTGAGCGATGTGGTTGCGTCACCTCTGGTGACGCAGCCACGCTGCGCTTCAGGGGGCAGAGTCCCCCCTGGGGCCTGATTCCGCAGCAGCGAAAATCGGGCCTCCAAAGCAGGGGTTTACCCGCCACCCGCCCCCACTTGGCAGCCCTAAACTCATCTTTCACTCTTCTCTCTTTTCTGTTTTCTTGCATGCAGTAGTCCTTTCCCTCCTTTCTCTACATGGCCTCTCTCTGTGGCATGAGACCGCCCACTGGCAACCATTGCAGTGGGCAGCAATGAGACCGCCCACTGGCAACCATTGCTGCCCACTGCTGCTCCAAACAGCAGCAGGATTTTTTTTTTAATGCCAGCATCATGTGTGGCATGACATCACTTCTGGGGGAAATGTGGTAGTAATACCATGTAGCTCTACAAATCACTAGTTTTACCATATTGTTTCTGGCAATTCCTAAAGTGGCATGATGTCACTTCTGTTTTCCCTGGAAGTGATGTCATAGCATACATAATGTTTCGCACCTGCCCCCATGTCCCGCCCTCCTTAACTCCCACATATAATGGCACAGCAACCCTAAGCAGCCTCTTCTGTCTGTACCCCTAAAAGTCTATATGCATCCTTAATTTGTTTCCCTTCCTTTTCTGTTTCCATAACTCCCAGAATTCTCTGCTACCACTATCCCATTCTTTCTTACCCACTAAGGAGATTGTATAGAAATATTGATTTCTAAATGTCTCCTGCATTCTCCTGTGATATCTTTCTGATAACCGGCTATGCCTTGTTTCCTGTTACAAGCCAAATGGTGGGCCCCATGGCCTCAATTGCATGCCATAAACCCACATTCTTCACACTTCCATGCTGGAAGCTAAGCCTCACATGCCAGAAGTCACACAGCCGATGGGGAAGGCTGGAGGTTGGGTCACCTGACTGCAGAGGGAGTTCCCAGACTCCCAGCCTATCCCCACTTGCATAGGTTCTTTTGCTGTGTTTAATAGCAATCTCTCCTTACCACTAGAGGCCTTTCACTACTTCCACCTGTTACTCTTCTTCCCCTCTTTCTGCATACAAGATCTCTTTTTCCACTTCCACCCTTTTTTCTTCCTCCCATCTCCTCTTCAGAACCCCCACACTTTTGTTTTTGGTTTTCTAGTAACAGCAAGCTTTCACTCCCCCAGCTATTCACACCAGCAAAGGACTTACACAGGTAGTCCATGCTCAGTGGTGGCTGACCTCAGTAGGCCAGATAAAATGGCATAAACTCTACCAATCACCACTGAATTCAGGGATAAGAGGGAGGGGAGTTGATATATTGATATTTGTATTCTCCCAACCACATTTTTACTTTTGATGGGCTTGAGTGGGTCCTAGATGTTTCCATAAATATTTGGTAAAGGGTTATGAACATTAGGTACATGTAATTTCCCATGGGGTTACAAATAAACAGTAAAGGAGGGCTTGTTAAGGTTGCTATCAAAAGTTACATTCCTCCTGGTTCTACTTAATAATCCTCATTTCTATTTCCCTCTAGTGCAAATTGAACATGTGCCTTTACTTTAACTATTTCTTTGCATCAAAAATTTCCCATAAAATACACAATTCTCACAATATTTGTTCCTGAATAAATCAGCACTGTACATTATGTATGTAGCGCACACATTAATGTTGCAGATTGAACATATAAACTGCATAGAATGGAGAATAATGCATAGTGGGCTATAGAAAATGTGTGACAAATTAAAATTTAGAAGGTAAATTTTAGTTAAAAGAAGGCTGAAAATAAGGAAAATATTTTGAGGAAAGGGAAATGATGGATGTTTAATTGTAGTAAAAGCAAGGTCTGTTTTTCAGGTGGGAACCAAGCATTGACAATACCCTAAGTAAGAGAGAAAGAATACTCAATGTTCCAATTTTACTGTCATTTGAAAACAAAATAAAGATGACATGATATAAGAATCATGAATTTATATTCTTTGGGTTACACTGTACTTATTTAGAACTATTCGTTTATTAGTTTATTTATTTTAAATATTTTTATCCTGCCTTTGCACCCAATTAGGGACCAAAGAACAATTCATCATCAGGAAAGAGCATCAGCAGGGGAATGCCAAATGAAACAAAAAGGCCTTTACCCAATGACAGAAGACAAGGACAGAGTGGGACAGACAAATCTCCCTGGGGAGGGAGATGTGTGTTGAAGTGTCACGTAATTACCAGAAAGCTCTCTTCCCCTTGCAAGGTTTCTTTGTTTGCTCTAGTCCACCTGTCCTGGAGATCACTCTGAGATCACTCTCAACAGATCCTGTGAACTTGAAAGAGCAATGGTACAGTGGTATACAAAGCATCCTCTCATGTCATTTCTTACTTCCTGGATTTTCCATGCAAACTTAGAATGTTGAAATGGTTGCTCGGTGCAGCAAATGCCCAGTCCAATGACTCTCTGGAGCCAGCATGGAAATAACCTGTGATAATCAGCCTATGTTGCCTCATAGGGTTGCCAGCTCTGGGTTGGGAAATACCTGGAGATTTCCAGGGTGGAGGTTGAGGAGGGCAAAGTTTGAGGGATGGGAAGGGCTTCAGTGAGGTATAATGCCATAGAGCCCACCTTTCTCCAGGTGAAAGGATCTCTGTCACCTGTGTAAGACAGAAACTCCGTCAAAGGTTGTGCTCCCCCAGCCCAATTTGAGAAAGCACACGACAGTCTTGTAGAGGAGAATCGGATCTTGTACTTTATTGATCAACAAAGGAGGGAGGTGCAGACCCAATAAGGTTTTGGACCCCACAGCTCTCCCTAAGGTTACAATGGGAGGCATAGGATTTTATACCCCCTATGACAGTTAGATTAAATCACAATTATTGGTTCCATCAAAGTTTGTCACATATCCGTCACACCATTCTGATTGGGAATCCAACCTGGGGGTTGGATTTTCCCAGGCAAAAATATACCTTCTTCAGTTGAACAATAGGCTTTCTTCTTCCTAGGCTGTGAAATTCTAAAAAGTATCTAATTGTAACACATATTAGTACATCATGCAGTGTTCTTCAGCTAACGCAAGCAAACTGACATCAGGGGCATGCGCGATTACAACTGGCAAGAACAAGCAAAGTCACTGCAGTATGATTGCCTGTCAGCATTTAGCATTTTACTCACAATACATTTAAGCAATGAACCAAAGTGAATATCTGAATATATGTTCATGATTGATTTCAGTTACTGTGATCAGAATCATCAAAGGCACTTAGCATATGCACCATGTAAGTGTTAAGTACACCTGCTACGTTAAACTAACTTAGTCAGCGGCAGAGTGCAAAGGGTTTCATAAGCGATGTGTACAACACCTGGAGATCAGTTGAAATCCCAGGAGATCTCCAGCCAACACTAGGTGCAAGGCCTGCTCTCTACCTGAGCTTCTCATCACTGGGCAGTACCAGGTCTAGAAGTTTCACTCATCCTCTCCTGGTGGAAAAGATGCTGAGATGCTGAAGGGATCACCAGGCAGTGATGCAGTCAAAGCACAGGCTGTTTGTCCCTGTGTTGCCTCCTTATAGGGTTCCTTCCAAGGGGAGTCCAGCCCAACTCAGGGAAACCTTTCTCAAGGCTCTGACTCCTGTCCTGCTGGGACCGTAGTCCACAGACAGCTCCAAAAGTTCTCTGGAGTCTGTACCCTTATCAAGCTTGCCACAGATTGCTTTTCTCTTTTTGATTGCTCAGAGGACTCTTTATTCACCTCCCCTTGCATTAGACCACAGAGGCACTTCCTCTGGCCCAACTGTGTCAACATCCAGTCTGTTTAATCAGGATGTTATGCTGACAACCAAACCACAGTTATCCTTATAGGCATACTATAGTAACTTTTGCATCTAATTGTGTCAAAGGGTGATCTCACGGACATGCAGTAAGATCACACTATTTCCTCTGATCAGCATCTGAAGAACTCTGCATATTTATCCAAAGGGGGGAAAATGTTCTTTGTGCTAAAAATCTAGTCCGTCTATTCATTCAGGAAGCACTGAAGTCATTTGCATTCCTCGTCTTCTTTTTTTTTAAAAAAACTAACGAGAAATATGCATTACAAAAATATACGTTTTAAGTAATGAAAGTGTAAGTGACTAAGCTAGACCAATACACTGTCCAAAAGCATGAAATTAAACCAGTCTCCATTTCAAGATAAATGTCCTGTGCTTGTAACTTGGTTGTTCTTGACTTAAATACTCAACAGAATGATATTCGTTTTAGGAAACCCGTGACATCTATAACCATAGGGGAAATCTGGTTCAAGTCAGCTTTCATATTTAAATATTAGTTGCAAATTCACATTCAGTTTCACGTCATCTGTGAATGCAACACTGACACTGGGGATTTCTTGTCTCCAGCAGAGAATTACATGGCAGGAAAATAATTACAGAACTCCCCGAACATTCATTTCTATGTACTTAGGTTAAAAGTAAGAGACTGTATTTCCTATAGGAAAGTATAATACATTAAAATGGAGTATATCAGATATCACATCGAGACAACCTAGGTCTATAATATCCTTAGGTTACCATCATTATAATCTTTTATTTGTGAACTGGCTACAAATTACAAGGTACTATGCAATAGTTGCTAAAAAATGAATTGCTCTCTGCTGACTGGTTTGCAATCTAAAACTGGCTTACGTAACAGGAATTAGATGGCAAATTAATTCTGTGCCAGTGGAGTATTTCGTATATCACATTGTTAGGTGTACATAGGTAAGGTATCTTTCACCATAATTATAAACATAGCAGGCAGCCAATGTGCAGATAGCCAGCATGATGTTGTGGAAAGCAAAAGCATCCTGGATTTGGGAGGAAGACCCACATTCAAATCTCTGTTCAGCCAT